>NC_046168.1:2178652-2400959 GCF_011064425.1 Rattus rattus | reverse complement strand
CCAGAATGGTTGTCCTGGTATTCATTGTCTTGTTGTTTCAGTTTTCTTTCCTGTAAAAACAGCCACATCATATTTGGGGACAAGCACACAGTCACATAATACAAATGATGGGATACTATATTGTTTATATGGACTTAATTTTTAGAGTGTAAGATAATATTTCTTATACAAATAACATTAGAAGGTAAGTTCTCATCTTACCTGGGCCACTGACTCAAATGTCCTGAGAAAAGAAAGACGTGTTCTCTCCTGTCATTTATATGGCAATAGGAGCAATTTAATGCAGATAATATAAACTTCCAGGGCATTCCAGCATGTAAGTATGCTGAGGTTTTTTGTTTTTTTGTTTTTTTTTTTAACTACATTGAATTGAGAACTGAAATCCATTCATGATATTCTGCATTTGTGAAGTACAAGAAGAAATTTAAATCATTTAAATAAAGATGATTTGGTGGTTGTTGGTTTGGTTTGGTGTTTTGGTGTTGTTGTTGTTGTTGTTGTTTGATTGGTTGACTTTTTAGTTTTGTTTTGTTTTGTCTTTTGATTGCTACATATTAACAAGATATTAGGTACTCTTGAATTTTTCTTATTTATTTCAAATTTTAACCATATTGAGTACATTGTATCATTGATTGAAGAGAGACCACTGAAGCATAAAGAATTTATCTCCCTGGGTCTAGAGAGAAGGTGCAGTCCATTAAGAGCATTGACTGATCTTCTGCAGGACCTGGGTTGCATCCCCAGCATCTAACAATCACATGTAACTCCAGTCTCAGTATCTGTTGCCCTCTTCTTTCCATGAGTACTGCACACATGCAGTACACGTATATGCACACAGGCAAAATACTTATACATAAAATGAAAATAAATTTTTAATAAAGAATTTACTTCCAATCCAGAGATGGGAGGAATAAGAGATGGAGAGAATTCTACCCAGGTCTGTGCCATTAAGTTATTCCACATTTTGAGACTCAGGCCATGTAGGAAGGCAGGTCCAGGAAAACTTCCTAGGACATTATGGTACTCTGACACTAGAGGAAGGGACAAGTTCAGCTGGTTTTGATAGGAGAGAGGAATACCTGATGATTGAGCTATAAGAATCGTCAGAGAGCTTTGGGGGAAGGGTAACTACATGGTGCAAGAAAGGATATCAAGAAAAACAATAGTCTAAATAGAGATCTAAAAATGGAATCTGGGACCCCTGGGGAGATTCATGTAAAGAGTGTAAGTAGAGCTATGTCAAGGGCAGGGGTGCAGCTAAGAGGGGTTCAGAATGAATGCTGAGTCTAGGTTGGTTATGGGTGGATGAAGAGCCAGGTAGTTAGGTGAGGGACATGGAGACAGAAGCAGAACAGGACACACAGGTGAAGGCTGGTTTGGGCTACATCTGCAGGAAGATGGTGGCATTGTGAGTGGATTTCTTTCTTGAGCTCAGCAGAGGTGTAGCACAAAGAACAGGAAAGGACACTGCATGTCTACAGTCAGCATGGCCCAGCTTTCTCCTAGTGCAATAGTGTTTGTGCTCCTAGAACTCCCTTACATAGCATTTAAAGATTCCACTAAGCATGAGAGCTTTTCTGAATAAATATTTTCTTCCTGAGAAGACAGTGGCCAGTTCTCTCTTATCCTCAGATAAGTCCCTGTGCTATATGCTCTTGTTCCTGGCCTGGTGGCCTGTTCTCTCCAGCAAGCCTTTCAGGATAGCTCCATTGTTCTCTCAAAGGCAGAAAACTCAGTACAATATAGATTTATCCAAGAAAACCTTGGTTACAAGGGGGAATCCAGTAGGGAGCATGAACAGGGCATTAGAACCCATTATAGATGGTCGTAAGTCATCATGTGGTTGCTAGAAATTAAACTCAGGATTTCTCGAAGAGCAGACAGTGCTCTTAACTGCTGAGCCATTCTCTCCAGCCCCAGAAAACAGGTTTTAAAACATATTTTATAATATTATCCTTTCTGTGTGTGCATTGAAACAACCAGGAATTGTCAGGTTTTGAGCTTCTGCATCCAGAGACACAAGTGACAGTTTCTGCTTTACTTTTCTGCCCGCCCTTCCCCTCCCCCACCCTGACCTGCTTCCTCTCCTTCCCTCCATCCCACCCCCATGTGTGTGGGTTTAGATTTATTTATGTCTCGTGAGTCTGCTCACCCTTAGGTTTGTAATCTTTTGCAAAGGATCTGCTGTGACAAGAGGAGCCCTCTGTGCAGCCCACTGAGAAAGGGTTTAGAAGAGATAAACTCTCTGCCTGACAAAATGGAGACAGGGAGAGCAGCAGGCTGGGGGCAAAAGCGATGACTCAGCTCGGATCTACAGATTTCCTGGCCCCAAAAATAGTTCGTTTTCAAAATATATTATTTAGAGTAAGGCCCAAGCGGAGGAAGAATTGGAGCTGATTTCCAGCTGGAGATTCTGTGCTGGAGAAGAAAGCCAACACTGATTTGTAGGCAGAGCTGACCTTGGGAGGGGTGCTACATTCTCAGAGGAGAAGGCCATCTGTTGGTTCTTGAGGGGCGGGGATGAGGTGGGATAATCATCTTGGTAGCATCGGCATCTTCCTCTTTATTCCTATCCAGAAACTTTTGAAGGCCTGGTCTCAGTCAATCTTCAGATGCTATCTCTGTATAGACAGAATCAAAACTCAGTTTGAATCAGCAGGTCAAGGTCACCCCAGGAATTAGTGGCAGAAAATAGACTAAAATTCACATCTTCTAGGTTCAGGCCAGTATCCTTGCCTTTGGCTGCCTGTTAAATAATGCCACATTCTTGCTGTGATTTGATCCAGGCATCTGGTTCCATTGCTTCATCAAGATTCATCTCCCTGAGTCTCAGGTTGCTTATCTGTAAAGTAGCAATCATAGGAGCTAGTTCATTGGGTCACTAAGAAAATAAGTAACCTAAGATGAATGGGAACACTACTTGGACATGGAAGTGTGCTTTTTTTTAAAGTGAGTTTTTTTTTAATAATGGAATGATGTTCTAGATAGATTTAAAAAAAATAAAAGTACTTAGTAGTTTATAAATCTTGGTCACTTTACCATGAAAATTTGGATGCTGATCAGCAAGTGAGGGAAAAAGGCATTAAGAGTCAGACAGCAGAAAGCACCATAATTTTCTTATGCTCTGTCTGTGTGTGGTGTCTGTGTATTTGTATGTAGTGTATTGCAGTATATGTGTATAGTGTGTGCTTGTTTGTGAGTAGGGGTGCTGTGTGTGTGTGTGTGTGTGTGTGTGTTTACATGAGTGTGTGCATATGTTTGTGTGAGCATATATGTGAGTGAGTGTGTGTGCATATATTCATGCAATGGTCAGAGGAAGACATTGAGTCTTATCTTCTATGCCCTCTACCTTATTTCTTTGAGACGCTGAACCAGTAGCTCACCTTTTTTTTTATAACTAAACTACAAGTCACACTCAATCTCCCTGTCTCTACCGCCGACCCCAGCACTGGGATTAAAAGGTGTACATAGTCAGCTTTTGACATAAGTGCTGGGGATCTGAACTCAGGTTCTCATGCTAACAGACTAGTATAATTTATCCACGACAACTTTCCCCCAGCCTTTCTGTGTTTTTCTTGTTGTTAAAGTACTCATGAATGTTCCTGAACATCGTGTTTTTCCTTCAGCCAGCAAGTGCTGTTACACAGCAGACATAGCACTGAGAGATGCAGATGCTCTGTTCTTTGTCCTCAGAAAGTTCAAAATTCAATGGACAATCAAACCAGACCAATGATCAAGGACTACAAAAGGAATAGATAGACTACAAGCATGATGAACTCTTTCTATAGGGCTGTACTGGGACTGATATAGTACTTGTGGGACCCAGTAAGGTTGTCCTAGAGAGAGAATATTTAAGCCATGACTTGGGAGAAAGGAAGCCTTGATAGGCATGAATCAGTCATAAAGTAAGAAAGTATCCCTCACGTTGGAGACAAAGAAGCAGCACCAGCAGGTTGGAACATGGTAGCAGATAAGAAACAGAGAGAAGCAGTACTGGGCCAGGGCAGAGCAGTCTAAGAGCAAGGAGAAGCCCTGTGCAGTTTTATGCCACATGTTGCTGGTTGTTGGGTTCTAAAGGGTATGTACAGCTCCTGTCATCCCATTTGGGATTTCTAGGGATTTTTTTACAGTCTTCTAGGATCACATCTATGCTCCCAATAGAGAACTCCTAACTATTGCCATGAGGGAAAAATAGAAGTATAGTGATGTATTTGTATTCCTAGCAAAAGTGGTTGATTACATTCCTTCACAGAAGAGAGATACAGGTGTAACATGGGGAGTCTCCCAAGCAGGATGTGTGCTCACTGGGCTGAGATGCCTGGAGTATTTTCTTGGGAAACTGTCGATTTTTTTCCCTTCCATGTTTGATTGCTTATTTAGGATTTCATTTATTAATTGAACCCATATTTATGAAATTATTATTCTACCACATATTATCTTGTCAAAAGAAGGGAGTTCCATAAATCTGCAGAATGGGGTGGAGGTTTTGAAGAGAGAGGTTTATGGAGAAGTACTTGGAGATAGACGGGATTCACAAAGGCTCTCAGAGAGGAGGTCCATCTGTTAGGAACCAGGAAGATGCAGACACAGATAGGCAGATCCAGGGAGTGCCAGCAAGAAGGGGCAGAGACGGAAATAAAGAATGAGAAAAGTGAGGGCACAGACACAAGAAGTAGGAGATGAGTGCACTCCAGAGCTGTGCCGAATTTGAACCCTCTTCACAACGGAAAGTTCTAGGTTCATGATGAGTTGGTGTATGAGAAGATACAAAAAGGAAAACAAACAGAGCTGCAGAATTTCAATACAGAAAACATTATGGAGGCTTTTCAATTGGAAAGTGGCTGTGACTGAAAGATAAATACCTTGTAGTGGAGAAGAAGGTACTGAAATTACCCAGCCGATGGCATCAGGTTCTTAATCCTGATGTGAGAAGGCCTGGACTCAGGCCTCACAAAGCATTGGCATCATTTAGATCAGTGATTCTCAACCTGTGGGTCACAATCCCTTTGGGTCAAATATCCTGGATACCAGATATTTACATTATGATTCATAATTATGGGTCACCACAACATGAAGAACTGTATTAAACTGTTGCAGCATTAGGAAGGTGAGAACCATTGATCTAGAGTACTTGTTTACGCTAAACCAGGCAGTGGTGGTGCTTGCCTTTAGTGCAAGCACTCAGGAGGCAGAGGCAGATAGATTTCTGAGTTTGAGGCCAACCTGGTCTATAAAGTGAGTTCCAGGACAGCCAAGGCTACACAGAGAAACCTTGTCTCAAAAAACAAAAACAAAACAAACAAACAAAATTCCCAAGCAAAACAAAACAAAAAGAAAAAGACTGTTTAAGCCTTGTGCACCAGGAGATGTTCTAAGAAGCTCTATGTTTACAAATTTCCCAAATGACTCTAATACACTCCAGAACTGGGCAACTACCATGCTCCAGGCCTCACGGAACCATCAGGAAGTCGCTGGAGGAACGGAAACGTTACAGGGTATTCTGATTGCCATGGTGAAGAACTGACCACTTCACGTGACATTTGTGAAAATAAATGTTATTATCTCAACAGATCCTTGAGAAGTGGCTTCAAGGGAATTATTAGTCTTATAAAGTGAGTGACTGAAATGTCTGCTGGTTGGTCAAACAACTGAAACTGAGCTTAGCAGGCACAGAGTATGGGCTATACCTACAAAGAGTTATTGCCTTGGGAAATAAGCTCAAAGATAGAGAGCTTTTCACTTTACACTTTTTATGGCTTTTTTCACTTCTTAGTGATGAGGGTCTTTATGTCAAAGCACAGCAAAACTTTCCACATTATACCCCAGTATCTAACAAAAGAACAAAGTATCTGCAGGAGTAGGTACATTAAATAGTTTGACTTGACCATTTCATACTGTATAACGCCAACAGATGCAGTTGCTATGTCACATATAATATAAAAATAATAAGTATATCATCCACTTATTTTTCAAATAAGTTTCAAAAAGAAGGGACAAAGCTTCTTATCCCTGGATAGTAAATACCTAGGCCTTAGGTTCAGGTTAATTATCAGAAGAAAGAAGAAGAAGAAGAAAAAAGACATTGGCAGTCTTTATCTAAGGGGAAGGGGAGATTGTTTAAATGTCTTTAATGTCATTTCAATTGAGTTTTGGGATGACTCACAGATGGGAGGGGGAGCCAGAACAGCAAAATCGTGACAGTCTAGATGGATGGGCCAGATCCAATAACTTGAATTGCATGGGGATCAATGCCAATCCTTCCCTGGGGTCTTAAAGTCACATGCATCTGCACAGGAAGGGTATATCCCCTAAGAGCAGCATAGAGGGAGTACTCCTCAGGAGGAACCCCTAGGGTCTCCGTTAACTCCAGGAGTCAGAAGAACAAGGAGGCTGCCAGGAAAGGGGATCTATTTGGCAGCATTGATGGCAACCCACTGCCATTTTGATTCTAAAGCCTTTGTCTCTAAGAGCCTTTTACAAAGTATGTTCAGGCCCACTCAAATCAGAATGCATTCACACCTGGGGGAAGAGATGGGATCTGGATGCCATCCCCCACCCTGGGTTCAGAGATTGATATATAAATCAACTAGAATCTAGCACAGAGTTATTTATGATTCTTTGGTATTAAAAAACCTGCAGTCTTAAATTTTAATTCCAGAAATACCACTTAACAAACTATACTTATTTCTAGTTTGGAGAAATAATTTTTGGTCGATATAGGTTTTTTTTTCTGACTTTTCACCTAGTTCAACTTCATTTTAATGTTTTGTTTTTAAGTTGGAATGATATTACATGCATCATTCTGTGTTGGCCCTGCTAGTGTTTTCTATTAAAGATGTTTTTCTTTATTCTTCAGTGATTTTACATGGTCCATACACTATCTGCTATAAGAGATGTACCAAAAGTCACTCCTACTATCCATTTGGATGTTTTCCTAAAAGATCCTATCATTGATAGTAGAGCACATCTTCTATGTGCTTTAGAAAGGAGTCCTGGGCCAGTGAGGTGTATCACAGTTGTGGGCATTCTGTCATGCTGATGGAAGGAAAAGCAGAAAGACGTCTCATGTGCAGAGAATCTAGCAGAGTTGGGGAACAGGTTGATATTCTCATTTATGGGGAAATCACAAAGCAAATAACTCAGCTTGTTTTGCCAGTCTCAAAGGGAACAACTAAGACCTGACCAGTCGGGTAAGAATTGCAATGAAGCAACTTTGGCTCAAGGCAATGAATAGTTAGATGATTAAGAGTTTTAAAAGTTTCGTCCTCCCATCCTGGACAGTGCTTTGAGCCCTAGGATGTGTCTTAGTCAGGGTTTGTATTCCTGCAGAAACATCATGACCAAGAAGGGAATTGAGGAGGAAAGGGTTTATTCAGCTTATACTTCCACATTGCTGTTCATCACTAAAGGAAGTCAGGACTGGAACTCAAGCAGGTCAAGAAGCAGGTGCTGATGCAGAGGCCATGGAGGGATGTTCTCAGATTGCTTTCTTGGAGAACCTAAGACTACCAACCCTAGGATGGCACTACCCACAATGGGCTCTCCCACCTTCCATCACTAACTGAGAAAATGCCATACAGCTGGATCTCATGGATGCATTTCCTCAAGGGAGGCTCCTTTCTCTGTGATAACTCTAGCTTGTGTCAAGTTGACACACAAAAGCAGCCAGTACAGGATGAGTTACCATCTGTAGGATGCAGTAGAGGATACCATCCTCCATCATGGGTGGATTCCAGGGCATCTACAGGACCAATAAACTCTAGAGGCTTCCAGCAGGGTTTATTCAGACAACGATTCTTCCAAAATCAGGGAGAAATGCCTTTACACACAACATTCACTCCTCAGTTAGCTAAAATCACACCCATATTTATTTGACCTGCCCGGGCTCCTGAAGATATTCACTACCCTTTGTAAATATTCTATAAGCTTCTCTAGGTCTTTGAAATGATTCATTCTGATGCTTACCAAGAAGGTACAGATGTTCAGATATTGTGTAAGGTCTGAGAAATAGCTATAAACTTGACAATAACATTTCAGCCATAAAAAAAAGCACACAGTGGAAAGACACACAAGATGGATGTGATTGTGAGTAAGGAACATGGATGCTCTAGTTAATGCCAGGAGATCTAATCAGGGTCAGGGGGTTAATATTCCCAGAGCAGAATGCTTGGTATGCTATGAGCTTCAACACTTGGCTAAATGTTACAGAAGGAGAGGGGGCCCGCTTGTAGGTACCAGGCCCTGATGGCAGGCAATGAGGACAAGCCAGGCTACACATCTGTCCAGCTGTTATGGAAGGGATTCTCGTTCCACAGGCTATATTGTTGTAAAAATATAAAAAATAAAAAATGTAATGTTGTCTTTTACCCCGCTAGGTCCTGCACCCCAGTGCCCCAAGATATCTGCTGGATATCTTGCCAGAAGCACATATTCCAATTTCATGGCAGCCCAGACCAGTCACCCCACACTCCATTACACTTAAATCTACACATGAAAGAACACACAACAAAATAATCTTTGACCCAATTGGTAAGATATAATTTCCCACCTAAACATACATAGCCCAGTGCCATCCATCCCTTAAGAACATTAATAACAACCTGTAAATACACAGAGTAGAATCTTAACATCACCTGCCATGGCTTCTCTCTCTCTCTCTCCCTCCTGTCTCTTCCTTCTTTCCATTTCTCTTCTTCCTTCAAACTTCTCTCCCACCCATCCTTCCTTCTCCTCCAAGGACAGGCCTCCTTCTACCCTGTACCTGCCCCTCACCTGTATTTTACAAATTCAATGGGGAGAAGGTTCTGGTAAAGTCACCTGAGTCCTGAGTATGTAACTAGACAGCTGTCCTTAGGGCAGTGGAATTAGCATCAAAATACAGATAACTCCAGGGCAAACCACAACAAGGATTAACTAATATAAGTGACTTCTGTATTCTCATGACCCTGGGATTCTATGAAGAGAAGTAACAGAGAAATACAGAAGCATTTTGTAGAAACTGGCAAACTGGAAAACTTTGCCCAGGAAGTAAAATAAATAAAATTAATTTTAAAAAATGAATGATTAATGTGGAGTTCTGGAGTCTTAAAAATCTATTTCCCTCTCTGTTCATATTTTCTGGAGGAGGGAGGGGTACGTTAACCACACTGGGTCACTTACAATATAGACCTTGTCTTTGACACTACACTAAATGCTCTACCTACAATATCCACTTCATTTCTGTGATCCTCTGGGGGCCCTTCTGAACACAAAAACACAGCTCTCTTCATGAAGGGACCAAAAGACATTTCATTCTGGAGCCAAATTTGAGGAATTTAGGTTACCCCACATATTGTGTTCCAATCTGTGGGTAGTTTTGTAAAGTTTTAGGGTAATAGACTGTAAAAAGATCACAAATCATGAATCAAGGCTCTTTTCGAATACATTAGTAGAAATCTCAGCGAGGCACATTATTGTAGAGTAGGGAGCTCTCTGGTGGCATCTGTAGCCTTTGGGTTCATGGAAACTTGCTATCTCTTCGTATATTACAAAGTATTTCTCCAGAGACTAGCAGGGATGTTATATCAGATACAGAGGTTAGCACTGGATGGCTAAAAATAAGCCAAGATAATTTCTCCCTAGAACTACAACATTCCAACTCTTCATAATCATCGAAGTTCTAAGTAGCCAGTCAGCCTTGTAGAATCTTTGACAGGTACAGTTCTTTTTTTGTGGAATTTCATTTCACAACCCATTATGTGGATGAGGAAAATGAGGCACAGGGGGGGGTCCACCTTTAGCAACTATAGCTATATTTTATAGTTACCCCCTTGCCCCTCCCTCTTAGAATAGTGGGTGTGCCCTGAACTCTACCCCTGTTCTACAGTGCTGTAACTATGCCAGGAAGCCTCCCCTCATGCTCTTTTCAATTCTATCTCCATCTATTCTTGGGTTCTACTTCTCATGCTGCCTGTCATCCTTCCCTAAGTCCCCACCAGTTCCTCTTCCTGTTGTTCAGGGAAGTCCCCAGGTCTTTTGATTATTCAGCTATTTGGGAGTCAAAAGCAACCAGGCGGCAAATTTTCTAATGATTAAAATAGCAGCAGAGCAGAGCAATGGAAAATGTGAAGTTTTCATTCTGAACGAGAAGATGGAGTTTTTAAAGGGCATGCTTTATGGATGCTAAGAAGTTTTACAAACTGTCTCTCCATATGCCTGTTTAAGCTCACCAAGGACTTGAGGCAGGCGCCATTGCTCAGGATTTATTCCACCACCTTCTTATTGCAATGCTTATCTCTAAATATTGCTTCCTCTTATGTAGAGAAAAGCACTTTGTGGGGGGGAGGGTATACTTGTTACTTGCTACATACATACATTCAAAAATACATACCTGCGTTAGTCAGGATTCTCTAAAGGAACAGAGTGTACAGAATGAATCTATATATAGAGAGAAAGATTTATTAGGGTGGTTTATAGGCTGTGGTTCAGTTAGCCCAACAATGGCTACCTACTAACCGAAAGTCCAAGAATCCAGTACTTTTTCAGTCCATAAGGCTGGCTGGTGTTTTGTATACACTGGAATCCTGAAGAAGTAGACTCTAATGCCTTCTCTCTCTCTCTCTCTCTCTCTCTCTCTCTCTCTCTCTCTCTGTGTCTCTCTGTCTCTGTCTCTGTCTATATATATATGTGTGTGTATGTGTGTGTATTATGAAAGCATATATATATATGACATTTATCTTATAATGCAAAGTATATATTAATACATATAGAAATACATATGGCAATATGTATTCTATATATGCATATATATAAACATATATAATACCTGTTGTCATTCAACCCCTGATAGATTGGGGAGTATGTTTGCAAACAGTAGCTAAGACTGCTCTAGTTCTTCTTTGTCCCAGCTTCCCAAGCTGGTCAGTGGCTTCTCTAAAGAGAGCTGCTTTTCAATGCCTTGATTTTAGACTCACATAAAACACAGTTTCTGGACATTGGGTGTGTGTGTGTGTGTGTGTGTGTGTGTGTGTGTGTGTGTGTGTGTGTGTGTGTGTGTGTGTGTGTGTTTTCTTGGGGACTATGGACTTGAAGGCATACATCACTGAAGAAGTGGGCGTTTATACATACTCTATTGTTAGCAGCTGGCATTTCTGCCTCAAGGATTTTGCATTTACAAGGTAATAATAAGAATGGTATTAGAACCCTGCAGATGGTCTGCCCAATAGAGATAAATGTGGATTGCAAGCTCCAACATGGAAGTGGGATTGACTTGAAGAGTTACTGAGTAATTTAAAGCCCCATAGCATCGGTCCCTGGAGGTACCTTGGCCAGTCGGTTCTATTTTATTTCAAGGAAGAAATAAAACTCTGATTGGACTCTGTCCCCTGACAGCAAGGAGAAGCTGTCACTGTGAATCATGAAGACCAAGACTGGCAAAGTAGACACAGCATAACAGATATCTCCCGGGTAGAAATGGTCTTTTAACTTGAGATCAGGGTCAAGTTTGAGGATGGCCATACTATTGGATAGTCAGAATCACTGATCCCTTCTTCTTTATGTACACACTTTCTTACTTGTTAGTGGAGAGGGACTGTGGTAACTCTTCTAAGTGTGAGCATTTGAGAACAGCACTTTCCATACCACGAAAGTAGTGAAATAAGGGATCAGGCTAATGATGGTAAGGTGATTTTTCAGGAATGTTCTTCTGATAGAATTCTCTAATAGAGTTTGATCTGTGTGAATAAACATGATCTGTGCTATCATGTCAACCACTAAGCATATATGACCATTGAGCTTTGCAAATGTTGCTGGTATAATAAGTAGCTTCAATCTTCATTGAACTTCAATTTGAATAGAAATAGACACTCCATCAGACAGGACAAATAGGAAACATGGTATGGTGGGGTAAGAATATCAAGAATGCATAAAAGCACAAAGATAGCATGGAAATCCCTAGAAAAAGGAACCGTGGGGCTTTTAAACAAGTAGCCAGGGAGAGAATATCCCCAGTGACATAAATTCTAGTATAAGGTTAATCTGGGTTCAGGTCCCATCTCTGTTACATTCTAGCTTGGAGCTAAGACAAGTTACTTTGCCAAGATTGATATGTCTTGTTTGTAAAATGAAACTATCAATGGAGTATACTTTCCGGGAGGTGCTTCTTTCTATGCCTGGCACAGGTCATGTTGTAGCAAACTTTGCACATCAGCTTTTAACAGGAGACATGTGCTTCTTGTGGAGTAAGCCCACCTCTGGATAGCAGTACTGCCAAACTTTGTGATCAGACTGGAAAGAGAGGAAAAAGGAAATGAAACTTTCTGCTTTCTAAAGATGATTAGCTTCACCTGACTATGCAAAACATGACAATGGCACCTGAGTCACAAACCCATTGCAAAGCAAGCCTGGGCAGTGTCCAAAAGCAGGTGTTCTATGAGTGTGAAATTCTCTGAATTACTGGAGTAGAATTGCTGAATGAAAAGTTAAGGGGGACTTGAAGAGAAGCAACTCTTAATTTTTAATGCATGCATGGGTCATCTGAGGTTCCTGTTACAGTGTGAATCCTGATTCAGGAGTCTGGGCGAAGAGTGAGATTCGGCAGTTCTTCAGGCTCCCAGGTGTTCCAGATGCTGCTGACCTGGGGTCCACCCTCGAATTAATAAAGCACAGCATCTAGAAGAGGGACTGTAAGGGACATGGAGGTGGCAGAGGATAAACAGACTTCTGCACACTCATTCTGAACCTCCAGGGTGGCTTCATTCCTTCGGATAACATGACCTTCTGCAGTCTGCAAGGTACCTAATTGTTTCTCCATGTGTCAGCTGAGCATGAGGAAGGTTAGTGATGACTCTACTTGCCCACACGATTCCAGTGAGTACCCATTAAGCTGGAGCTAAAATGCATTGATTCTTGTTCCAGAGTTCTTTCTGTTCTGACTCTGTTGATCTATTTTACAATTTTGGAAAAGCTCTAGGCTGAAGATGATGGTGGCTACCAGCTTCCATCACTGTTGAGACTTAGAGGCCAGTCTGAATTATAATAGTATGCAGCAAAAGACGTAGTGCATTATGTAAGTAGCAGTAGGTGCTTAACACATGCATGTTAGCCACTTCCTGGAAGCATACATGTCCTTCCTGAGAACCTAAAAATTAATAGCAACTCCATATAGAAAACACCAAATGTCTATGGGAAAAATATATTTCCATTGTCATCCTGAGATGCATAGTTTAATAAAATAACTTGGTGAGGGTTACTGAAACTGAAAACAATTCTGTACCCTATCCCATTGGATGAGTGCATGTGAACGAACACACATATATCAAAAACAAACATCACTTCCCTTCTTCTGAATAGTTTAAATATATATTTATATGTATTATCCTCCTAAATTAACATGTGTCTTGTTAGGATGAAGGAAATATCACTCCAACCCTTTCAGAGAATTCTCAAACATTTGGACCTTGCAGCTCTAATAGTGGTAGATTTCTTCTGGGTCTTTATATTATATTTGGGATCTGAGAGATAAATATCAAGAATTAGGAACTCACAAACTGAACCGCTGATAACTGGGTGAATCTGTTATCCCTAGTGGCTTGTAAACACAAAAAGAGAAACACACATTGTGTTTGGTGTTCTGGCAGCATGACACGCCCCAAACTCACTAGAGGACAGTAACTGTGACATGTCCAACTTGACTTTCTTTAAAAGAAGCAGACCTTTAGCTGGGTATGATGACTCAGGAGCCCTATCATCCCTCAACTCAGGAGACTGAGGCAGAAAAGTGGTCAACTCAAGGCTAGCCTGGGGTGACATACTTTAAGGTCCCTGCCTGGCTCAGCTGGCAAACACAACTCTTGAGTTACATCCCCTGAACAGTTACGGCATCAACTTGCTGAGATGTCTGAGGAGCTAAAAGGTGTCACCTCAATAATATTGCACTAGCAAGCCAGTCTATTTTTCTCCCAAGGTGCAATTTGTACCCTCCATGTTCCATATCAGCAAATTCCTCCCCAAAACTGATTCCCAAGGAAGAAGTAAAAGAAAGGGAGCTTTGATGGGAACAACCCAAAGTCTCTTTAGTGATGTCTAAATATCCCCTCAGATAAATGGCAAATGAAAATTCCCACTCTCAAAATCACTTATTTTTGTTGTCATGGTTAGAGAATAGCAAGTTAGACCATGTGGGATTATTTTCCAGCTTTAAAACAAAATGCCATTTAAGTTAAACAACCCCAGCTATTTTATTGGCTTTCTCCAGTTCCAAGAGTAGCGGGTGGAGTTCCCAGAGTCAGCAAGCCAGGATTTGCTGGTTGAAGTGAAGAGTGCTCACACAGCTGACTTCATGCTCAAATGACGCAGAGCCCCTAAAAAGATTCTGTAGTCTTCAACTTTCCATGTAATAAGAGCTCTGCACATTTCTGAGCCCAGTTTGACCTCCATTCTATTGATCTAAGCATTTGGCTAATCACCCTCTGCAATTAAATCTTTTCCCTGGCAATAAAGTTAATCTCTTACCACTACATAAAACCTGACCCTATGCCACTTTAGCAAGTAGAACTGCTGTGGTTAGTGCTGCCACCTTGGAACCCAACAGCCTTATTGTGAAGACAGAAGTGAGCCTCTTACACACTGTCACAGCAAGATGCTGTATGTGAAGACTCGTCCCCAGCCTGCAACTAGGCTGCTCTGATCATCTCTACCCTTCTTTTTCCTCGAGAACTGATCATGGTGTTGAAACCACAGAATACTCTGCTTTTCCTCCTGTAGCTTTGTCTGATAGGTCATTGGAAAAACGTTCCAATTATTCAGTTTGACAGATTTCATTCCAGACTTAAGGGTTTAGTGGCCAGTATAGCAATCACTTTAGAATACCCGCAGTCTTTGTCCTGTGTGCAGTTTAAGCTTTCTCAGGGATGTATAGGATGTATAGCTTCTGAATGTCATCTGATTTTTGTCTTCCTTAACAATCTCACTGGGTTGAGATTGGGGTTTGAGTCCCAGCGCTGGTGGGTTCTTGGGTGCAACTGAGACTGTCAGTGCATCAGGGTGGGAGTTGAGCACAGAGGACAGGAGAACAGTGAACCTGGGTGACAGTACTAGTAGTGTCATTGACAGTCTCTAGGGTTTTGTTTCTCTCTTTAAAAATAGCATATACCGAGGATTAAGTAAAACATTTTGAGTTGTCTAAAAGTGTCAGGCATACATTAAGTTCTCGGTAAGTGATAGCTATTTACCGATGATGATGATGATGATGATGATGATGATGATGATGATGATGATGATGATAAATAATATCTCATTGCTCCATTTTGTAGATGGGAGAAGTAAGGCTTACAAAATTTATGTAGTTCTTACTGGCAAGTTGAAAGACAGGGTGCTTATCTTGGGCCATCTTACTCTATGCTATCACCCTAGTCTGGGTAGGTCAAGCTTTCTTTGTGTTTTTCAGGAACTATACAAAGCATGGGGTTTTGAGAAACTGGGTTTACTAAATCTGACTCATTGAAGCCACATGACTTAGCTAGAATATAGTATTTCTAAAGCATTCGTTCCATTGTAGGATTTTTCCCTCCCAACATTCAGTCCATGCTTCTTTTCACATAGAGAAGTTTTATTAAGTCCCCAATCAAAACTGGTGGGATTCTCACGACAGTGCTCGGTTTTGAATTTAAATGGAATGATGTGCTGAAACATTAATGGCCTTTATCTTTAAAAGTGTCCCAATGGTACTAAAATTAACAAATGTAGCTGATCATATTGAGCACCGTCCCATTCTCCCACATAAGGCTTACATGAGTCTTAATCATAAATTTCATATACTACTGAAAAATGATGTAAGAAAACTGTGCATTACAAAGTGCCTCGGGTTTGGTCTCGCACCATACACATTAAAGGTGCCCTGGTTCTACATACACAACAGTTAGCATTGAGAGGGATAGACAAGTTAAAGGTGTGGTCAGAACATGCATTTGTAGCTCATGGAGACCCACAAACTAACTGTATTTCTACTGTTCCCCAACAACCACGCCTTCCCTAACCAGAAGTTTTCTTAGAGTTGTGCTTCTTAACTCTGGATCATATTAATGCAATATAGGAGCAAAATACATCTCAGGCTTAATTTGAAATATATCTGGACTCATCCTTTTGGCTCAACAAATTTGCAAAATGGAGACTTATGAGTCTTAGGACAACTGTGAAGGTCCAATCGTTCTTTGTTGTTTCTTCCTTTGTGGAAAGACCTCACTAAATTCTTGATTTCCTCCTATCGTGATTTGGGGTCTCCAAAATGAAGGAAATCTACCAACCTGCTGGCAAAACTGTATTGTAGGAAATTCCACGTCTCGTTTAGCTAAATAACTTGAATCAATGTTCAAGTCCCAGGGCTTCGGGGTTTTTAGATCAACTTTAAATGTGCCTGTTGGCATCTCCTGGGACACTGAGATTCTGAGTGCAAGTTCATCTTCACAGAACTCATTCTCCTCCCTTGAATCTGATACTTGATATGAACTTTGACAACAGATGGAGTGAGATAGCATTTTAGGGGCACTTGGTAATTTTTCTGCACACACAAACACACGTAGTCATAATTTGCACACAAATGAAACTTCCAGAGCTAGACGTGTGCCCTCAGGTTTCCATTTGCCACCCCCCGTTGAGTTCTTGGGTAGAATTTAATTATCTGAAAAATTTTGGAGAATGTGCCAGATGTTGATATTGACCCAGACATTTCAAATAGGGCGATCCGTACATTCCAAAGAAAGCAAGGAAAGTCAGACTGGGCAAAAACTGGATCTGAAGCTGGGAATTCAGCCAAAATGTGCAAGCTTCAAGTCAGATGTTGCCTCTGAGTTTCAAGAACTATCAGGGAGTGGCGAAGTCTGCTCAAGGCGGGTCCCGGGCATCTACCTACCCACCATTAACCTCTGTTAAACACAAAGACCCTCCTCATTTGTAACCAGTTAAGGACTCAGCTCTGCCTGCTCCCAGCGAAAGTAGAATTGCCCGGGTTGATTTGAATTGCAGATCTGCAGTCTCCTGGCTCTTACTCCAGTATGGTTAAGTGGGGCCCCTTATAGTACCAACTCATCTCCAAATTTGGGGTCATTTATGGAGAAGCTATCATAAATATCAGATGTTAATGACTTATATTGACAGAGCTATGACGTCAGCTGGCATTTTGGTGTGGATTCTGTACCAGGCACTTGTCCACCCCTCCCATGCTCCAACACCTTCATGAAGTAGAGCACGGTGTTTCCTTTATGAATGTGCAAATACAGGCATGCTTTACCAATACTGCTCTATAACTAATAAAAGACAAAAGTGGTCATCTTCACAGCATAACCTGAACCCTTCTTCCTTAGGAAAGTCAGACTGGGCGAAAACTAGGATCCTTAGCTGGATAAACCAGTAGCTTTTCCATCCTGAAGAATCTACTCCACTTAGCCTCTACTCAAAGGTTTATAGAGGTCACTGCTTTTGTCCAGCTTTATTGTATTGTTGACTTCAAGGGATACTACTTAACAATTGGACGCATGTGTTCATTGTGAAATGGTCACAATCAAGCTAATTAGTGGATAAAATTCCTCCCAGAATTAACAGTTCCTTTGTGTAGGTATGTGGGTGTGTGATTGTGTTACTCTCCACCTGCCTGGCAGATTTCAAGGATGGAGTTCGATGGCACCAATTGCAGTCATATTGCGATTTCTCCCTACTTTTCTTTTCTCCCTATAACCTATCAATACTGTATGCCTGACTGTACCATTTGACTCACAGTTCCTCATTCCCTGACTTCACTCAAGCCCCTGGGCTCTTTTTCTGTGTTTTAACTATTTTCTGGATTATTTACCTATTCATTTATTTATTTATTCCTTTATTCATTTGAAACTCAATTTGTAGTCCATTCTGGCCTTGAGCACACAGCAATCCTTCTGCCTCAGCCTTCTGAATGTGTTGGGACTTCAAAAATGAGGCACTATCCCCAGCTGAGTTTGAATCTTTTAGAATTTACATATAAGTGAGATCATGCAGAATTCATCTTTCTGCATTTGGCTGACTTTATTTGCATAAGCTCTACAGATTCACTTAAGGAAACATCAGGATATCTTCTTTATAAAACACCATATACTATTCTATCATGTGTGCTCATGTATATGTGTGCATATGCTTGCATGTGTGTGGATTGGGTGTGTTCATGTGTATTCATGTATGTGTGTGTGTGTGTGTGTGTGTGTGTGTGTGTGTGTGTGTGTGCATCTAAGTGTATGTTTGTTCCAGTTTTCCTTTATCTCATTATCCATTGGTGAAAATGAGGGTACAGATATCTCTTATAAATTGAATCTCATTTTCTTAGAGAAGGATCTAATTGTAGAGAAAAGGAAAGGTACAAAAGTGAAACCAGTTCTTTGTCATCCCTTAGGTGACATTAAACTCCATAACACTCCACCCCAAAAAAAGAAAGAAAAAAATCTGAGCTTATCAGAATCTTTCTCCGGAATTTAGACTAGAAAACAAATTACTTGTAGAATACTTAGCCTTACAGCTGGATAGAATGATGAGCTCATATGCAGACAATGAAGTAAAGACGCATCAGTAAATATGAGTTCATTAGAAAATGCATTTCATGAGAAGATCGCATGTGACACCAGCCAAGAAACAGAAGCATAAGAAAGAAAGAAGAAAATCCAGGATCCTGGGATGCCTCCCAACTGTGATGTCTACCGTCCAGCCTAGGAGGTTCTCACAATGTGAAAACAGAACGCCTGATGTGTAGTTAGCCGATTAACACCAGTCAGACATATGACTTCACTATTACCGGAAATATTAATATGATTTGTCTTTCATTTAGCAAACATAGAAGATCCTCTCATTTCCAGCTAATAAACGTCTCTAAAGCTGAGACTATGCAAAGCCATATTCTTCCATCATCAAATTGAGTTCCTTAATTGTTATAATTTTTCAAAGCCAGCTTTTGATTATTTTAGTTTTCTTTGAGATTGACTCCACACTCACTAATGAACTATCATATCGAGCAATGGGGGAGCTATTCCCATAATCTGTTCTCCTCCAATCTGCCTCCCCATGCTAATGAGAAGAACCATGGAGACATCCGCCATTAGTACACATGGACTGGTATAAATCATGGACCACGGATCATTGAGCATCTTTGTTGTAAAACAAATGGCCTGTGGTCAGTTAATCATACAAAGAAACATCTCCAGGGCCTTCTGACTTTATTCATAACCCTAAATCCGTTTGCAGTTTTATAAACAGAACATCTGTTAAAATATGCAGAAATTACCGTTGCAGCCATTAGCACAGAGCTATAGAGATTTGGCAGGGGTTTTTTCTCCTCTCCCCTTTAAGCTTCTGATGGTAATTGCTGGGATTCATGCTCTGCACCCACTTTTACTGAATCTCTTTTGTTCACCCCATTCTTTTGAGTTGCAGCACTTTCAACCCAAGTCTGAAAAGTGGACATGTGTTGTTCCAGGAACTTGGCATCAAGCCATTATATAGCATGGTAGAGTGCCTGCAGCCATCCATAGTTCCTTGCAAAACTGTATATTGTGGGTGTGCAATATGCATAGCCCCAAGCAGCCAGAAGCTAAGAAGCCCTAATTGGTCTCATGCCTCTTTTACTGACCTCAAACTCTTATGGTACTGGCATTTAACCAAAAGTAAATAGATACCCCCCCCAACACCACCACAGCCAAACCTCCTTTCATGCTTGAGTGCTCTCTCTCTCTCTCTCTCTCTCTCTCTCTCTCTCTCTCTCTCTCCCCCCCCCTTTCTGTTACAAAGTTTACTTCATTCATATTTAAATTAACCCATACAATTATTAACATCTAAGACAAAGAACAGGAACAAATATAGCCATGGTCAGAGAATAAAATTTGATATAAGGAGCTAGATCACTTCCTCAGTCTAATGAACAGGCCATTGTCCCACTTAACGGTTGAGGTGAAGGAAAATTGGCCATGGTTCTGTTCTGCCTGACCTAGAATGCAGATCAACATGCATCCTCTATAAAAGCTAAAAAGTTCCCTCAAGGCTCCGATGTCCATCCCTTACCCGTCTATATAAGGTTTTGTAGAGTCTCAGACTAAGTTTGGGGAAGGCAAGAGTGAACAGATCCTTTGAAGTGACTCACCAAGAAACAGAAAGCTCTTTATTGGATGTCTTAGGGAAAACTCTTGGATCAGGCAGGTGTGCACTTGAATCTGTGATTTCCCTTTGGGGTTTTTTATGCCCTGGAGAAAGCCAACTTTTATTTTAAAGCTGCAGTACCCCATCTAGAACTCTAGTGCTTTGTAAAGTTATTGATAAAGTTCAAAGATCCAGTTCTAGCCAAACAGCTGTGTTCCTGAACAGGGCTATGTTCTGAGTAGGCATGCACTGCTACTTAGTAACAGCACGCAGATAGATCACGTTATCTGTGGAATTTTTATTATTGTTTTTTATTTTGTTTTTAGACATGGCCTCACTGTAACTCTGGATGGCCTGTAACTGACTATGTAGGCCAGGCTAGCCTCAAATTCAGAGATCTCCCTGACTCTGCTGCCTGAGAACTGTACCGTACCTGGACTAGCTGCTGATTTTAATGCCCAAATAGTATACATCTTTAAAGCATTTCTATTACTTCAATTATAGCTTTTATTTGTCTGTGAACACAACCAAGTGCTCATGTGGTGGACACTCTGTGGTGGGAGAAGAATATTCCTCTGGCACACATGTGCACAAATGCCATAGACTGTGTTCAGAGGCCCAAACCAAGAGTTGTGAATGCCGTGAGTAGGCTTCCTGAGGAGGAGGCAAAGGAACAGCATAAGGGCCAGCTTAACAGATTCTGCCTTGATGTGAGATGGGAATGAGGAAGAGGAATCTCAGGGGAGAAGAAAAATAAGCTAGAATAACAATAAGGAATAGAAAGAAATTAGGATAATGTAGATAGGGAAAGAGCCGGCCTGCCTGGCGTTCAAAATAAAATAGGGTTGCATAGTGAAACCTTGAAGCACCAAGTCTTTAACGAGATTGGGGGTGGCTAAAAAAATACAGTGTTCCCAGAGAGACTGAAAACAAGACAAAACACCTGTATAGGCTGGAGTAAGAAAGGGATACTGAAAATGGATGTGGTATGTCCATCTCCCAGCCTGCACCTGAGACAGGTTACACTTGTATAGGTATCTGTGGGATCTGTTGGATCTTGGGACATCACAGCCTCTTGTCAAGCTCAGCACTCCAGGACCTAAGCCTATGTCTCAAGGCAGCAGTTTTCTGCCATATCAGAAGGAAAATTGTGCTTGTGTGTTGAAGTCCTGAGCCCCAATTTAAGTGTCAGGCTCTGAAACAAACAAACGTAGATAACAAAGAGGGAATAATGTTTTTAAAATTGGGTTCTCAGGAGTGCCCCTTAATACAGAGCTTGCAAGACAGCCATCAACCTGTTCAATAAACTCCATTTGATGCAAGTGACATGCTCAGCTGTTGGTAGCCTGAGATGAACAGTAGAAATCCCGCTAAGCACAGGGTTCAAATATTTCTTGTTATATTTAGTGTGGATGCAGTTTCTAGCTTTCCAGCACAGAAGAACATTAATCTCTCCAGAGGTCTGAAAGACGGTGTTATTGTCCTGGTGCCAAAAATAGAGGTGGAGGAAAAACAAAGCAGGGGAATGCATTTGAAAAATCAGGACTGTGAATTTGATATACACAGACCTACTTTGTAATATTCAGTACACACAAAAACCACTGCATAATAAAATATGCTGTGTAAATACCCAGAGGTGGTTAGTGTGGTAACTTGTGCAAATGAAAAAATTAGCAATAGTGGCATGGATATGTTTTGAAAAGCAATTATTTGCTTTATGTGATAGCAGAGATTCACAGATGGGGCACCCTCAAGTCCTTGAATATCGCATAAACAGAAGCAGGATTGTAGTGTCTACCAGAGAGGCCTGTGCTCTGTCTGATAACAATGGAACAGGGTCTGCCATTGCATGGTCCATATCTGAGCCACTTCAGTACAGTGAATGCACATCAAGGATTCTGGCAGCTAACAGAGTTGATATCCAAATGGGAAGTATCAAACAGGCATTGCATCTGTTCCTTAAAGGATGAAGATTCCCCTGTGCATGACCGGTCAATGACCAGACAGAAACTTTGTGTTTCCTGGGCAGAGTTGGAAGCTATGAGGCAGAAAATGCTTTTTGGAAATTGTCTCTAGGAATACAGGCTTTCTAAGTTTTCTTCCCTGGACTCGTAAACTGTACTTTTGTGTGTTCGTTCAGTAAGGCAAGTCTTTATTAATCACCAGCTATGGGCCAGTTCTCTGCTGCAGCATCTGCTGGAGATATAGCATGATGTGCCTCAATGGAAACCATCTTGACTCTGTTTCCTCTAGGCTACAAGACACAGGGCTCAGCATGTCAGGCATAAGAAGATGCATTCGAAGAGAGAAAATGTGGGACCCTCAGATACCAGAGCAGGCAGATATTCAGGAAATCGAGTTTTGTTTCTAAACCCAAACTTGTCCCTCTGTAAAAATCAAGGTGTATTGATGCCACATGGGTCACTTGACATTTGCTTACTTCGTCCTTTATGGTCACCCTGTCTTTGAGTACAAGCTAGCTTGGAAACATATGTTGAAGACTTAGAACTGTATCAGCAGAGCCCAACTTTCTGACTACTTCAGGGGTTGACATTTAGATACCGATACAGTATAAATAAAATAATTGATTGTTTGCACATAGATTCTTGGTTAAATGAGAAATGATTCCTTCTGTGTCCCTGTATTTTCATTCACACAGAAATTGGAGAGCAAGTGGTAGCAGCACTTGGGAGGATGAGGCTGTGAATCACTGGATCTGGGGCAATCCTGTGTTAGACAGAAAGATCGTGCTTCAAAAAAAAGCCAATAAATAAGTAAAAAAGAATACATAGACAACCAAATAAGCATAAGTTAAAACCTACAATATCTCAATTTTATTGTTTTCTCTGCTGGAACAGCCAAATGCTGATGAAGTCATCACTTCAGAATTTCAATATAATTAGAAGAATAAAAATTTAACTGAGTAAAGTTGCTATTTAAGCATTTGATGAGTCAACAGACTCTAACTGCTATTTTAAAAATAGTTTTATAAAATCTACCATATGTGTATGTGTATGCATATATAGACTTTACTATGCACTGTGTATTAAATTATCTTTTCTATATTACTTTCTGCTCTCTTAATGAACTCACAAATGCCGAACAAATTTAAAATGTTTTAAAGAATCTTAAACTGTCAAGACGCATGCAGTATATAAAGCTGCTCTGATGTTATTATTTGCATTCTATTTTGTGTAGTCTAAGTGTTTTGGGTCTGAGTCTTGAATGTATAGTGTGGTTCAAATAATAATTAATTTTTAAACAATGTTAATATGTGTTATCTGTGACTTTGAGCCTTATTCTTCCTACTTTTAAATATTTATTGTTACCTCTAAAAATATTATTCTGCCTTATTTAAAATGTAATGATACAATTTTAGGGTGCAAACATTTCAATATAATGCCTGGAATTACAGATTTTTCTGTAACATTCTGAAAGAGATAATAAGTAAATGTTGTAATAAAGATAATGTGAGGAAGGTGTACTAAGTGGAGATTTTCTTACTTTAGATCCTGTTTCAGGGTTTCTACTGCTACAATTTAACTCCATGACCAAAAAGCAAGTTTGGCTTCCCCTTCCTTAGTGCTGTTCATCACCAAAGGAAGTCAGAACAGGAACTCAAACAGAGCAGTTCCTGGAGGCAGGAACTAATGCAGAGGCCATGGAGGACCAGTGCTTACTACCCTGCTCCCCATAGCTTGCTCAACCTACTTTTTTATAGCATCCAGTGTTGCTTGTTGCCCTGGATTACTCAATGCCTGACCATACCTGCCCTTCAGGGTTGAAGGTGAGGCGGCACAGAGTAAACAGAGACTCCAAGAGCAGCAAGCTAATCTAAATACAGCTGCAAGCTCCTTTAATATCCTCCACCCGCATCCCCATTGGTCCCAAGAAACCATCTTTTCAAAACAGCAGTTCCCAGTTGGCTGGCATTGTCTGCACCAGCAATCCTTGGTCTCTCAGGTAGTCCTCAGTTGGTCCTCCTGCAGGAAACGCTTTTGTGGCTGCACGCCCCAGGCATTTGCATAGAGGTGGCCACAGCAGTTCCTCCTACAATCCAGGACACAAGTCTCATGGCTCTGCCCTCAGAGAGGTGGACCACATCAATCATAAAAAAAAAAAAAAAAAAAAAAAAAAAAAGTCCTACAGACTTGTTTACAAGGCAATCCTATGATGGTCTCTTCTTGATTATGATTCCTTCTTCTCAGATGATTCTAGCTTTTGTCAAGGTGACATAAAAAGTAACATACATCTTGATTAACATAGATGGGCAAGTTTCTCTATTATAATCTGACTTAGATCGTTCAAGGTATATATATCCAGGTATGGTGTAGTTAAGCCAAATTGTCTTCCTTTCTTGTGGAAACCTTTCTAGTGTCTTGTGGCATCTTCATGCTGATCCCCACTGTGGTGGCAGCAGTTCTACTCCTCTGACCACATCCCAGTGAAACCAATAAAGGAGGCACCGGTTTTTGAAAAAAAAATTCTTCAGTTAAAATGAAGTTACACCATAGTAATATGTGGTTAGTCATATTATTTAAATGGAGACAATTTGGAAGGACCATTTTCAAATCCCAAACAGAAACAAAAAGCAGTAGATGCAGGAGCATTTTGAAGTGGCATTTGGCAGAGGAGAAAGATTCTAACCAAACTGGGAGCTAATAGTAACTCTTTTCCACGTGTTTTTTCTGATTTATCCAACTGTCAAATTACTGAAGTGATTTGTAGATTTCTGAGAATTTCTATACTTGTCTATTTGAACAGATCTAAAGTAGGAATTCACAGCAACCCACCTTATTTACGCCTCTGCTTTGGCTGTTTCTGGCAAAGGAGAGCCACTTGCATCCGTGTGTTAAATGCTGCTATACTCTACACGGCTCTTCAGAAAAGACATCTGACTGATCTTGGTATACACAGAAACACGCAGGATGTAACTTCCCTCCACACACCAGATTTTCAGTCAATGCTCGGTGTTTGATGTGCAGTATTCAAAACCATTTCTTTTACTCATGCGAGTGCATACAGGAATCAGATCGATTTTCATAAAAGTAGGATATTAATTGAATTAATTGGGGTTGACTTAAAATACTGAAGATGTTTATAAAGCATATCAAACTAGTTGTCCAAGCTATGCTGTAGTCATTAGCCATGTACAGATACCTAGCCTTCTGTCCCAGTCCAATCTGTCAATGCTCCAAACTTATTGGTGCATTTAAGTGGAGAGTTATCCAACAGAAGCAAACGAAAGTCTGCTAATTTTTCTCAAAAAGGCATTATGAATTTCCCAAGAAATTCAAATCAAATGAAATTCCAAAGCTCTCCCCAGTGTCTTCTAATTCAGATCTGAAGAGTGGTGTCTCACCTAGCAACCTTAATATTACAGCAAGGTCTTCAAAAGGATCTGCTGAATGTGAGGACCAGGAAGCACATAGGACCCCCTGTTGTGTGGGGACTCCAGCCCTACCTTTGTCTGGCACAGGGTCTACAGGCCAGTCTGTCTTTGGGGGCACAGAGCGGCATTCTTATTCAATTGGTCACTCCTAGATCTCGCTCACCATCCCCAGCTCTAACTTAACACACCCACCAACAGACAAAATAACTCAACCTGGAAATGAGTGGTAGCACTTGGTGATAATTGGGGATGTCAACTCTGGAATTAGATTGTGAGTTTTCATCCCAGATTGGTGTCAGGTGTGTTTGTGGGTGTGAAGGCACTTGGGTAAGTTTCCATGGAATTTGAAGGATCCTCATCCTTGGCATTGACGTTGGGTAACAGCAGAAACTGTCTAGATTAAATAAGGACATCCAGTGAATTCTCACTTGGTCTACTCCTCTGCGGTTCCTCTCTCTGTTATCTAGTCTATTGGCTTACAGTTCTGCCTATATGCCAGAAACTTCTATCGTCATTCCTGACTTAACACTTCTTCAGAACCTCTACTTGCACATCTCTTAAGATATTGAGAATTGTGTTGGGGGTTTAGCTCAGTGGTAGAGCGCTTGCCTAGCAAGCGCAAGGCCCTAGGTTCGGTCCCCAGCTCCGAAAAAAAAAAAAAAAGAAAAAAAAAAAAAAAAGATATTGAGAATTAGTATTTCTAAACTTCACCAAGAATTTCCCAAACAGACCCTTTGACGTTTAACTATACCTTTCTCAGCTGATGGAAACTTCACCCTTCTCATCCCTCAGGCCCCAAACTTTGCTATCTCTCCCACAAAGTGCATCAGAAAACCCTTTCACTCTGTGACAGAAACTTCTAAAGAATCGCTCTCTTTTTACCATGTCCACTGCTATGATACTAATGCCAGCCACTGGTGAGCACATGCTAGTGAACTATCTATCTTCTTCTCACCCCAGACACAAAACCTTTCCTCTACTATGTTGTTGCTTGTGTGCTCATCAACTTATGTTTGATGCCTTCCAATGACTTCCTATGTCAATGCAAAGGGGTCTTTAAGGCCTGACATCATCAACCCATCACTTACTTGCCTCCCTGGCTTCACTTACAGGCCTTTTCTGTTGGTTTCTTGCTGATACCTAATGTCAGCCCTTGAGGCCTTAGGATTTGTCCTTTCTTTTTTAAAAGAAATTTCATTACATTTGTTTAGTGGGGTAGAGGAGAGGTATTCGTATTCCAAGGCATGCGAGTAGAGGTAGAATGACAACTAGAGAAAGTGGGTTCTCGCCTCCCACCATCTGGGTCCTGGAGATTGAACTCCTGCTCATCGGGCTCAGCAGTGAGCACATTTACTCAATGAATCATCTCACTGCCCCCACTTGCTCTTTCTTTTGCATGGTCTGCTCTTCTCCCAGGCATAATCATAGCTAATTTCTTCACTGACTTCAAGACCTCAATCAAGTGCTGTCTTTTCCATGAAGTCTGTATTGACTCTATTTGAAATGGCAATTGCATTCCACTTTTGGTCTATCTGATCTGCCTTCACCTGGTCTATTGCTTCCCAACCATGACCTTCTCATACACTGTGCATTTATTATATCTCTTTCTGCCTTAGGGTCTGTACTTCGAAGGCATATTTGTCCTCTTCACTTATGTACCCAAGTATCCCAGAAAAGTATTTGGCATAGGAAGTTTCAAATGTGTGTTGAATGTAAGAATACATGAAGAGTCTACAATTGAATTATGAGATAGCATATAATAATCCATGGATTTCTGGGGTGGATATTGATCACTTATGTATTACTTTGACCAAGATTCTTTTGATTCAAAAAGCTGAAAAACTCTATGGAAGTCCTACTTACCTTTATTTTTATTTATATGATAATGTAGGAACAGCAAACAAGCTACCAGTCAAATCTGACAGGAGACTTAGGGAAATAGACTTCTCTCATGTATTCATTCTAAGGTTTTAAATGTTTATCTGCCCAGTCTTTTAGACTACCCCAAGTGATGCTTGTGATGTTCTTGTGTGTGTGTGTGTGTGTGTGTGTGTGTGTATGTTTTGTTCTTGCTGTAAAATAAATGTCATATTCATCTTCCCCACCCCAAAGCTTGAACCTCCACCTCTGTTGACCTTTAGACGGACGATTTTGCCTATAATCTTGTACAATCTTGTACCAGAGGCAAGCTGCAGGGGCTACACATCAGAGCTCTCCTGCTTTATAGAATTTTTCTGGCTCTGAATATATTTAGCATTACAGCTATCTGAAACAAACACTGAGCTGGCAGGTAATATATGCTTGCTATCCCAATCCTCAGAGAAGCTAAGGCAGGAGAATAGTCAGTTTGAAGCTCACCTAGGCTGCATAGTAAGACTCTATTTTAAAGCAAAATTAAACAAACAAACAAACAAACAACCCAAGCCAGTCAGCTAACCAACTAACTAAACCTAAAACAAGCACTATTTTTTTCCTGAAAGCTTTTAAACTAAAATCACATGGAAGAATGGATTTTGCAGCTAAGAATCTTCACAACTTTCAGATTTATATAATTTTAAAAAGTGTTGTATTGAAGTAGCAGTCACTTCATGTATGTTTGAGTTTTATTATTCATCTTTAGTTACATATGTTTTACATATTGTACGCTGTTATGTTTGTGGACATTTTAAACATGCAAGCGCGTTGCTGCATATCGACTGTTACTGAAAAGACCTCCGGAGAGGACCTTTCCCTCAGGAGGAGACCCCCAAGCGCCCAATGACCGAGCAGAGGCCACTCGGATGCAATCAGCAAGAGGGTTTATTGGAAAACACAGGTACCTGCGGGCACACAGTCTCTTCGGAGGACTTGCGCGCCCAGCAGCTCCAGCATGGGGCTTTTATAGGGTTTGGGGAAGCAGAAGTGGGGGTACAGAAGCAGATGCATAGTTAAGGGGATTGGTGGATTTAAACGAGGCATATAGACATGTTCACATATGATTGGTTATTTCACAAGATGAGGTAATAAGGTATTGCTACACACATTGGCAGGTTTGAATCATATTCGAATGAGGTTGTAACACGGTAAAAGAGTACGTGCGGGCTGGGACGTCCTGAATGTCGGGGGGGGGGGGGGCTGGGGACTTATCCCTTCCTGCCAGATCCAGGTACTCCTAGTCTGTTCTGTATTCCTTTCCTTTTATGGTCTGTTAGTTTTAATGGTGACTCGGCCCTAGGTATCTGGGCGTGCCTGGGCTCGTTCAAGCCTGTTGCAGCTCTGAGTTAAGACTCATGGAGTGGGTCTTTCATTACTAAAAAAATGGGGGTCCACTGTGGTAGTTCATACCTGTAATCTCAGCACTTGGGAAGGATTCCTTCAGACTGTATACAACTTTAAAATGCAAAAGGACAATAGCTCAGGTAAGGTTTGGCCCAGACATTAGGTCTGTGTCCCTGGGTCAGCCTTTTCTCTGTTCTACTGTCTGTGGACCCCCAGCAGCTATCATAGGCTTTTAGCTCATGGCATTCCGTTGACTGGCACAGTGTGGTACTTAACATCTTTGCCTTAACTCAAGAACTTATCTCCTAACATCAATGTTACTTAGATTTCACTCCTTCCCTAATCCATCCCTTGCTTCTCAGTGAAATAGAAGAGTTGAAGCCAACCAAGGTACTCTATCTGCCAGAGAAAGAGTCACTCTGCACACACTTCCCCTGAGTGTGAGAATGAGGTAGGTGGGGGTGTGGAGGCTGTTGGCAGAAAAGGGGGAGACAGGCAGTGTTCTGGGGTAATATCAGTGAGTGCATGTTTATCGAGTTAAATGTGGTAGCATAAGGTTTGGGGATTCAAGCCAAAATAACAGATGGAGGAGCTGATGGATTCCTTCATTCAGCCAAGAAGAGGAATAGCGTCTGCAGAAGCACAGAGGTATGAACACGTTTGACATGTTTGGAGAGCTTCGAGGAGGGGGTGTGAAGGGAGCAAAGGGAGTTTGCAGGGATGGTATTCATGTGGCAACAGAAGCCTAAACCTAACTAGTATCCATCCAAGGTGAGATTTTTGTTAATGCTTGAAATAATCACTTTTCTGTTGGGCACAGGCCATGAAGATTATTATTAGCTCAGATCTGTAACACACACACACACACACACACACACACACACACACACACACACACACACCCCAGGTGGGAGAGAAAGAAAAATTATTTTCTTAAGAAAATAATAAAGAATTAACTTCAAGGAGACCCAAGAAGTAGAAACGGATTAGTAAACCTCAGACTGACCTGATGGAGCAGGATAGACACCCTTTTTAACTTCATGATAATTGGTTTGGTGAGATATGGAATGGCGATTCTGTGTTTCCTTAGGTTCACATCACACCTAAGGAGATAGTTTATTCTATGACAAATATGAATGACCATCCAGGGACAGATTCCGGCTGCCTGGAATGATGTATTCTACTATGGAAGTGCTTATGTGCACTTCTATAGCATCAAAGCACCTGTAGGGACAACAGTGAGGCAGGTTACAGCAGAGTAGGGACTCTGGGATGTGTCTGATGACAGTCCCGGCTCTTGCCATGGTAGTCAAAGAAATGTTAGATCATATGCAATAAATGGATATTGACGAGACTAAGAGTAGTCCCAGATGACTTCAGGTTTAGATTTATACCACTCCAACTCTTCAAATGATAAGGTTACAAATCACTCTATCGGCCTTATAGAATTTCTGAACATAGGTGCAACTTTTTTCAGGTATCTTCAGTTCTCATTCGTCACTCCTTTTCAGAAAGATCCTTACTGCCTTGCCCATCATCGTTTGGGTTCTGAGTCTGTGCATCCAGTGGCTATGAGCCAATTACAGGGCCAGGAAGGCTGTCACTGTTGTGCCGAGTCCATCTTTCTGTCACAAGTCGTCTCACTGTGCCTTGTCTTTTATTTCATCTTCCTTGGCAGGATTGTTTTGGGGAGGGGTCTTTTGTTTTGTTTTACTAGAGTAAACAAAAAGCTAAAGATTAACAGCTTCAAAGCATTGGTTATGATATTCATCCTCGATGCTTTCCTTTTGGACCTAATTTAAAAAATTGGAGTTAATTATTTGAAGGCTGAACTCTCTAAGAATCCATTTTATTTTGTCCTCTGAAATGTCACCCTGCTCCCTTCTTCTCTCCCAAGTGTAAAGAAGAGTGTGGACATTTATAATACTTCACTCAAGTGTCGAATAGCAGTGAGAAAACCAGGGAGTCTGAGGTTCACACCTGTGCTCTGTGTTTGGGAGGGGTCCTCGGGCACAAATGTCTTCAGCTGTGGACACTGGAGTGGTGGGTGATGGGAGACATCAGTGACTTTCTGCCCATCAAAGGCTTCATCATGTGCTCATCGCTCTCTGCAATGATCTCAGTTGCCTCCTTGGCGTAATTAAGTACTCCCTATGCTACTGCTCCAGTTTCTAGAATGTGGGTAGGGAGAACTGCCCTTGCTGTGCCAGCCCCCACACCAGCATGTTTCCTCATTAAATCATGCATATGCTAATGAAGTGTGAAAATCAGCCAAATAACAACTCTTTCTAATCACTTGAGGTCCCAAGAGCAAAGGGTTCTCCCCCCACCTTCTCTTAATTTTAGGGAGGTGGTTATGATTTTCAAACCAGTCAGAATCACAATTCTCCAGTGTTTCTCTCCTCCCGTTTCTTTTCGACTGAAATGAGGGTAATTGGCATTTTTGCTTCCACCTCAAGTGAGAAGAGTCTTGAAAAAACCAATGACCCACTGTGCCCTTTTCATTCACATCTGGGGCTAGATAATCCCTAGTTTTACATTAAAGTACAGAGCCATCCCTATGGGCAATTAGCCAGACTACATTATTTCCTGCCCCCTGGAGGGCCAGTGTTTAAGAGCCTTCCCCCAGAGATGGTGCGTGTCAGGGCCCTTGTGTTGTGATTACATTTTACCTTTGCGTTCCAGCCAACTTCCCGGCGTCCTTGCCAGTGTACCCATTATCCTTGCAGATGCCTCTCCTAATCCAATGCCTGCTTCTCTGATGAGGCTCCACCCTTCTCACCATCACCTACCTTATACCCACAGCTGGCCCACAGGAAGATCATTTGCATATAGGTCTTGCCTCCCCCAGGAAGGCTGGCTTCTGCTCATCCTTCAGATGCCAGCCCAGCAGTCACTCTGAGAGGCTAGTGCTGATACCCTAGTTAATAACAAACCCCATTCCTTTCTATTAAGTTACACCACTCACCCTCTATTCCTGTTGCAGACTGCACACTGACATAGCCCACTTATTAAATGTAATGCTTCTCTCTCCTTGAGCACAAGGAACCTAGATCATCTTGATTGACACAGTATCATTAGGGCCCCATGGCCCTAATGAATAAGTGAATAAGTGCTCAAAAAAAAAAAAAAAAAAAAAACAAAAAACAAAAAACAAAAAAACTCTGCACAAGCCAATGATGTTCCATGCACTTTTTTTATGTTAAAGTGCAAGGTTGTATTTCTCTAGCCACCTTACCCTGGACTGTCTACTCCAAGAAAGACTTTCGTGCATTCACACTTGGTTTTCTGTGTTGAAAGTGCCCCCAGAGTTATATTTAAAATACTGGTCACATACCATGCCAGCAACATACTCAGTATTTTCCTGAGAATTCTCTGAAGGCTGGTGAGAGCTCACCTCATACACCCCATCAAGTCCCCTCTCCCTCTCATCCATCCGCTCCTCAAGTCTCAGCTATTTTTCCTCTCTTTCTCTCCATTTCATCCTTTACCCCATATCCTCTTCCTCCTTCCTCTGGCCGGGCAAAATCAGCAAGTGGCCCCAAATTCCACCCTACAAGGCTCACAGAAGCCTCCAGTCGAACAACAGCTGCCTTTTGTTCCTCGAGCACCGTCCTTAGGGACGTGAGTTTATTCCAACAGATTTGAATGAATAGATCACCACATAGACGTTTTCTAGGTCCCAACTGATCTGAGCCCTTCTTTCCATGTATTCAGCAAATATTTATTCATGTGTGTGCCAGGCGCTTGGGACCACCATGAGCAAGACTGATCCTTCCCACTGTAAAGTTTGGTTTTTTTTTTTTTTTTCCGGAGCTGGGGACCGAACCCAGGGCCTTGTGCTTGCTAGGCAAGTGCTCTACCACTGAGCTAAACCCCCAACCCCCTGTAAAGTCTTTAGAAGAAACAAAAGCAGTGGTTGAGTGCAGGGGTTGGCAGCTGGCGTTACAGGGGTCTGAGTGCAAAGGCTGTGTTTAAACACACACGCCCTGCCAGAGATCTGAGAGTGCTTTCCCAGATGACCCAAAACTGCGCTGTAGGTTGTTCAACCCAACTTCAGCTTCCCAATCTAGAGAGCAATGACCCTTGCTTTAAAAAAAAAAATGGGAGGGTGGGGGCAGGATGTGCCAAGGAGAAAGAAATGTGATGGCTAGCCGTGGAATTTACCATCATCTTTAAAACTAAGAGAAACTAGTTGAAGAGAGTGTACTTAAGAACTTCAGAGGAATTGCTTTCTTCCCTGAAAGACAAACTACAGGACCAAATAGAAGTCGGCGGGCAGCCGGGGAGCAATGTTAGGAATACCAGCACAACAGCTTAGAGGAGGGAAGAGCCCAATTCTCCACTTAGCTAGAAACTCAGGGTCCTACCATGCCTGTTCTTTTCAGGATGACCTCCTAGAGCCCTTATGGGACAGAGTTCAGTACTCAGCTTCTTACCTCACTCTGTGTGTGTGTGTGTGTGTGTGTGTGTGTGTGTGTGTGTGTGTGTGTGTGTGTGTGTGTGTGTGTGAATGAGTGTGTGGCTGTGTGTGCTTGATTAAATCTTGCTTTTTAATAAACTTTATGACTTAAAAAAACATGCAAATAAAAAGCACAAACCAAAATTTACCCGGTAATGGATCTAAGCCATGAAAGAGCTTATAAAGTTAGTTGTTGTTCTAGTCTTACCTCTGCTGTATATTTTTTCACTGTGGTGATGATAAGTGCACAAAAATGTCTTTGGTGAGGAGAGCATGAAAGCCAGTGAGGCTTCGACGCTTCCACTCCAGATGACCACTCTAACTGCATACGAGTTTGTTAAGGTGCACAGACCCTGGTGAGTCTCCTGAGACAGAGGCTGTGCAGCCCAGACACCCCCTCACTGCCAGCAGGGCACCAGCAGGCAGGGTCCAGGAGTCCAGGTGTGTCTGTACTTGCTTGGGCAACCACGGAGGGCTGCCAGCTTTTGCTACCGAGGTAGGATGAGACTCCCAAGAAGATGGTATGGAGATATATAAAATATATGCATATATAACATATATTGTCTCTTCTGATTAAATTTATGTAGATTACTATAAGTTGATGTAAACTATGTGAGAGGGAAATGTTAATAAAAATTTTCAAAGCCTCAACATTTGCACAAAAGTAAGGTGTACAGGCTTGGTGTCTGCTTCATTTTGATTGCTTTAAGAAACTTTTTGCATGTACTTATTTATTTAGACAGGGCAAGGGAACTTGTGCCATGGCAGATGTGTGGAGATCAGAGGACACTTCTAGGAGTCGATCCTCTCTTCTTATCATGTGGGTCTTAGGGATGCAACTCAGGTCATCAGCTTGGCAGCAGGGAAGTTTTTTTGATAAGTCAACTCAGGGCTTCCGATGGATTGGCTTGAAAATCCATCAAAGATACTCTATGTTAGTGGAGCATGCTAATGCCATCGTCCCTGTCAAGATTTGACTTACGGAAGGAAAAAGAGGGCCTGGGAACCTATACAAGGAGTCCAGTTCCACCAACTGATAGCTTTTACTCAGCAAATATAGAATTTAGTTGACAAGATTTTAAAATCAAGCAAGGCTGAAATTCATGGCACTTCTGTACTGTCTTCCAAGTATTGGCATTTTGGGTGTAAACTATAGATAAATAAAATTTAAATGCTAAGAAATGTCCATCACTCCATAGTCTTCTGAAGATACAGCAAGTGTGCCCTCAGTGGCAGGTTCTTCATGGCTATCACTAGTTGGAATGGAGCCATGGAGATCCTTCCTATAGATCACTGGGGGAATTCCAACCTGCCTTATTTTAATCCCAGCCCACTCCACCTATGGAAACTACCTGCCTAATGCCTGAGCTTGCAATTCTGCACACAGCTTTGAGATGGGAAGGAATAGGAGTTGCCATAAATACTGGTTATGTATATTTGTTTGGTTTTTCAACAGACCTCAAAGTAAAATGCCATCTCTGTTACCCAAATCCCAAGTTGCCCTGAGCAAAGCCTTGACCACCCTATACTCCCATTTTTCTATCAGTGAAATGGAGAGTTACTGTAGGAACAGCTTCTTAGCGTTGCCAAGATGAGCCCGATAAGACCAGCAAAGTGTTGTGCAGATGGATGGCCTTGTACAAAGCACTGAGCAAATTACAAGTGTGGAGAGCGAAGCTTCCCTGAGGTGGCTGAATAAAAGCAGAAAAAAATGAGGCCCTGTCTTCTCTTGCTTTTCCAACTGTGTCTCTTTCTCTGATGGGTCTCTAAGACAGCACACATTAGATTATGTCATACTCAAATGTGTCTGCCTTCTTTTTCTCAGTTTGGAGGGCCGTGGGGAGAGGCTGAGAGAATCACTTCCTCTCCAATGACCAAGAAGCATTACCTTAGGTGAGAGGAGGAAGCAGTTAACAAAAATGAACAGTTATGAACTAGAGCTCACAGGACAGAGAGGGTACTGTGTCTTCCCTCACCAGTGAGTAGTCTGGCCTCACTCTCACCTGTCAATGGACAGCGGTTCTCACAGGTAGATGCAGAATCCAGAGCCAATGTTCCAGGAAATGGTAGTGATCCTGATCAGAACATGGGACAAATAGGAAGGTACCAACTTCAAAACGGGCTCCTGGCTGGTTCTGAGCTCGCAAACCTAGACGACCATAACTCTGCATTTGAAGCATCATTGTGAATATGTGTCCCAGAAATGCAAAGGAATCCTGACTCCAGAGCTGTCCTCAGGCTCAGAAATGACCCTTGAGACAAGAGCTTTACGGTAGTTTACACACGCTCTTAGACAGTTTGCTTTCTGTTTGCTTCTGTGTCTGTACTAGCAGAACCTACACTTTGATGCCCAATCCCCCTTTTGTTTCTAAATCTGTTTCTACCATATGTGTATCCAGTCAAAATTATTATAGAATGTTGTTTGCCTTACGCTGAACTTATCAGGAAACTGACATTCTGTAAAGTTAATGTAAAGAAGCCTTGCTTTGTGAAGATATTTATCCAACTACAAAAGAATGAGTAGTGTTGTATGGGGCTTGGAGGTGATGCTGAGCATTGAGTCTGGAGCCTCTTGGGCGCTAGGTGAGTGCTCTGCCAATGAGTCATACCCCTGGCCTCAAGCAATGCTTTAATATACTGAGATGTGGATGAAAAGAAATTGTGATCATGCATAAGTTCATTTAAAGTAGCCTTTTCAATAGTGAACGTAAGAGCAAAGTCTGATGAGATTGTGTCTATGTATTTAGAGTACCAGATCTAGTTGATGTTAATTCTCATTTGCCACTACAAGAAGTGATGATTTTTACTCAAAATGTGAAAAGGATGTTTCTGACTATGGCAAGGGAAATGCCCACTGCTCCCAAGGAGAATTGCTACAAATTCATTTTCACACCAGTACAACGATGTTAGCATTGTCCCTCCTTAATTAAGTGATGAAGAGTTTTTCATTCATGGCAATTTTTTAGTGCTATATGAGGCACCTAGGACTTAGTAACAGTTTGATTTATTTTACAAATGCATATAATCCAGGTTTTTTTTAGATCACTGAAACTACTCACTCCCTACTCAACTTTCCGTCCTAGGTATTGGTGGTGGACAGCCTTTCTTTTTTGTTTTTAGAACTGTTTACTGAGAACTCCTTTGTACATCAAGCTGTTGTGCAGAGGACACTGGAAGCTTGATGTAATGGCAGGTAGGCTGAAACATCCCATTTTCTTATTGATAATTTTAAAAAGGGTACAAATTTAAGTGTGTTGTTCTCAGCACATAAGACTTTGAATAGTTGTCTTTGTGAACAAATTTGGGCAGTCTATATTTTCTACTCATTAAATACTAAAAAGGCACAAATAAGCACACACAGAAAGCTACATGAGCATCTTTATACCCTAGTTCTCCCAGATAATCTCCTGACATACTGTTCCAGTTTCATTTCTGTTACTGTGATATCCCAACAAAGCACACTTTAGGGAAGAAGGGATTACAATTCTGGGTTGCAGTCCATCCTATCGGTCGCAGCTTCAGAGACTGTAAAGGTGGCTCACATCACATCAAAGTTAGAAACAGAGAGAAAAAGGATGCATGTGTGTTTACTACTCAACTTGCTCTCTCTACCCATGTAAGTCAAGGCCCCAGACCAGGAATGGTGCTTTCCACAGTGGGCTGGGTCTACTGGCATGAATTAAAACAATTCCCTACTGACAGACCATGGGCCAACCCAATGTAGGTAGTCCCTCATTGACGTTTTCTTTCCACGTGATTCTAGGTTCTATCCAATTGAAAATTGAAAGCTAACCATCCCATGTGCTCAGTTACTGCTGTCCACTGAAAAAGCATATTCTTGTTCTTCCTGTACTCTGACCAGAGTGTGTGGAAATCTCTGCATTCTGGGAAGAGACATGACCCATTCAAGCCATGAGTGCTAGAAGTCTTTGTTTTCTGTTTATGGAAGTCACATCTCCACAGGGACTTTTATAGATATGTTTGTAGTCCTGTTTCTGTTAACACTTGCAAAAAGAGGCACTCAACTCTGTGTTAGAAGAGTGTTGTGTTGGCTGGTTATTTTTAAACATCATTTATAGCCTCTGGCATTCATTATTTACAAAAAACAAGGTATTTAACTAATTAGGTAAATTGTATAGACTTTGGAAAATTGGAGAAAATGCAAAACAGTGACAGAGAAAAGTGTGAAATATTTACATTGTTTACTCAACTGAAGAGAGTGTGGTTAGTCTAAAATAAGACGTACTTAAAGTACTGAAAACAGGTTCTATGACTATTACTATAGAAATAGGCCTTCTTAGACTGTGCAAATGGAATTTTAGTCAAAATAGGGCTTATACTGCACTGTATCTTAGGCAGAACTTGTAATGGCTCCCCCAGTCACATCTGAACATCTTTGTTTCAGTCTATACTGTAGGTCTTGAGCTGTGACTTAAACCTGGGGATGAGATTCTGACCAAGTGTGCTGCAGTAACAAGATCATGGCCACATTCTTGAACAGTTGTCTCTCTCATTAGTTCTCGGTAGCTTATGGTGGCCCACCATTTAAATGCACTGTATTTCATGCAGTCTTTCTTCTTAGACTTTGGTTGTGTGGACATTCTTCATGTCTGTGTGTGTACAATGTGGCACAGTGCACACATGGAGCTCAAAGGACCACCTTGGGTGCTTCCCTTCCACATCGTCTGTTTTTTACACAATGATAGATGACTAGGGATTCTGTATCTTCTTCCTGTCTCTCTGAATCAGCACTGGAACTAAAGACACAGTGCTGCTTCACCCAACTTTACACATACTGAGAACCCAAACTCGGATCCTTATACTTAACCAATGAGTGTCTCTCCAGCCCTGATTCAATAATAGTAAATTACAGCTCTTACTTAACCTATGTATTTTATAGTTATTGGGGGGGGGGCATTCCTGAAAGAAAAATTTGACTTATGAGGAATCTTTTCCACACTTGTCAAATTAGCCTAAAATCATATTATATCCACATTTCGATTAACACTGCCCCTTTGTTTTTCTTGGTTTTTGTTTTCCTATTGCTCACCTGCTTATACACACACACGCTCACATACACAAATGTACACACACATGCATTTTTTTTTTAAAGTTTACGGATTTGATGTTGAAGTGTCTAGGAGAGATAGTCATCATGCATGATGAATGCAAAATCCATGGGTCAAGTCTAGAAAATACAGGCAAGAAAAGAAAGAAGGAAAGAAGGAAGGAAGGAAGGAAGGAAGGAAGGAAGGAAGGAAGGAAGGAAGGAAGGAAGGAAGGAAGGAAGGAACTCTTGAGGTCTTTGTTTGAGGAGTCTCCTTTTCCTGTGGTATGAAATGGTTTATGCAATAAGGTTGAGTCTAGAGAAGATGAACATAATCTCTCAATTATTTGAAGAGTGAGGAGTCAGATGAATGAGGCTGAACTCTCAGCTCCTATAAGCCAGTACAGGACATGATATTCAACATATAAAGAGAGTTCAAAGCAGTATCTTTATTTAGGTTTGAAGTTCCCATGTTAAAAACCTCAGTATGTGCAGGAACTTTCTAGTTTTCATACCCAGTAGATGATGAAGAATCAGACTGACCCAAAATTCTACACACATCTTCCTTTTCCATTTAGTTGAATCCACAAGTACTCATGTCAGGATATCTCTGAGTCTCCAAGTGCAGTGGTAGTTTGAGGGGAAAATGCACTCTCCACAGTAATGTGATCAAACAATCTGGACTTCTTTGTTTAAGTTTTCTGTTGTGGCTTTCAGCTCAGATAGATCACTTATGTTCTGATTCATGGCAAAAAGGAAAAACTTACCTGATGATAAGGTGTCACTAACAGCCAGAAAGAATCTAAAATGTTTTTGGCTTGAATATCAAAGTTTTTCAAATATTGTGATGGTTGAGTTCATGTAAACTAAGTATTCAGTGGTACAGAGGCTGCACAAACTTGGATGGTTGACCCCAGACAGGCAGTTTGATGCTGAAGCCTTTCCCTTCAGTGTTATTGTTTAAAAGACACACTTGCAGCCTGTTTATGAGAAACTGAAAGTCATAAGTGGCATTGGATGAGGTAGAGGTTTAAAGCAAAAATTCTGACTGGAACGTGATCGATAGTTAGCACTACTTTCCATGTGAGTCATGTGAGCTCACCGAGGAGTCTGTTTTAGGTCCCTTGCTTTGTAGCATGACAGTGCTTGCTCTCCTACCTGCAGTGTAGCAGTACTGGCAAGGGAATAACACAGTTGGTTCTGAAGAACTTAGCATAATCTCAAGCAAATCAGTCAATGTTAACACTGTTGTTATCTGGGATGTGGATGAGGACTGGAAAGAAAGAGGCTTGTATTGGCACTGCAAGTTTCGTCCTGCTCTCCCATGCAATTCAACCAACATGTATGTTGCCTTCCCTAGTTTAGAGTGGGGTGAGATGCACACAAGTAGGTGATTAAAAACAGAAATGAAAAGGATGGCAGCATTGCAATTGCCACCCTCTGTTACCTGTAGATTCGTCATCCACAGATTCAACAAACCACATATATTTTAATATATTTTTAAAATATATTTTAAAAAATTGCATGTAGGCTGAAGGTGTATACATATTTTCTTGTTGTTCTCCAAACAAAAAACACAACAACAATTTACACAACGGGTTACTTGGCATTCATATTATGAGCATGTTTCTAAAGATGAGTTAAAGCACATGAGAGGATAAATATGAATTTTATACAGATAATAAGGAATCATCCGTGTATTTGGTCTGCCTGGGGATCCTGGCCCAGTCTTCTTTGTCTTCAAAGGGACAACTATAATTTGTTTAAATGGTGTTTGAAGGCATCCCTGAATAACAACTGAGAAAGCAGGGGGATTTTTGTTTGTTTCCTTCAGTGTGTGTGTGTGTGTGTGTGTGTGTGTGTGTGTGTGTGTGTGTGTGTGTGTGTAGGACACGTGCATGTCTGTAAGCATTTATATGGAGGCCAGAAGGTAACTCAGGTATTCATTTCTGTTGCCCACAGGGTATCCCCTTCTTTGGGCTCATCAGTTAGATTAGACCCACTGACTGGAGATTCCCAGAGATCCTCCTGTCTTTACCTCACCAGTGCTGGAATTAAAAATGTTCCACCATGCCTGAAATTTTTGCATGGGCTCTGGGGATGAAACTCGGGTTTTCATGCTTGCAAGGCAAGAGATTTCCCAATTGAACTATGTCCCCAGTCCTGGTAATTATTAAATCTTCGCTCATTCCCACATTTTAAAGCGCTATTTATTTCTTCTATGGATATAGCTAGTATTAGGTATATAAAAGATCCAAAATAATTGTTCTTGGATATTGACACAGCATGTATTTTACTCTAAGAGGAGAAATACCCCACCAATATTACATCATTTCTTACAATTTTTTATTGCTTTAAAAAAAAGTCAGATTGAGCCATTCCCTTTAATATTACAAAAGCAAAAATAAACAAACCAAAAAGTCTGCCTAATTCAGTGTGCAGGTGCTTTGATTCTAATGGAGACCCAAATTTATCATTATCCGTGTGCTATGCCCTGCCTTTATGCCCAGCTTTATTCAGCTAGGAAATTGCACTCTCTAATCCAGGCACAGGGCCGAACAGAAGGTAGGGAGGTACACACCTATTGTATGCAGAGCCTGTAATGTTCCCAGCATCAGGAAATCTTCGTCGCGTCTATCTAATTATACAGCACAATCTGAGGCATAAATTAAACCGGGTGATGAGACTATGACCAAGTGTGTATCTATAATGTTTATGAGCCATAAGGTCATTGCAAAAAACATCCAGGAACATAGTTGTAATAGACTGTTGGCCTCTACGGAAATTATTAATTAAATTTTATCTTCTCCCCGGCATGCTTCAGTGGCAATACTATGAGTTTTTAGACCTGGGGAAACTACACCTCAATAATAGGCAGCCTTATCATCGGGCTGGCAGTCATTTAATACATTCCTTTGTCTGACACCAATCATGAACCACAGCATGGGATGTCAGAGTCTCTATAAATGCCAACTGCATGCCTTACCATCCAGCAGGCCCAGGGTTCAGATCTCATGATAGAAAATGTCAGAATCAACCACCAACACAGCAAATTCATTTCCTGGAAACCAGATGTGAGCGTGGTCTGTTTCTAGCGTGCAGAGCCTCCTTCTCTGCACTAGCCCGAAAGATCTGACTCTTGGAACTGAAGAGCCTAGAATGGCAGTGCTGACAGCATCTAGATGAAGAGCTGCTTCCAAATCTCTGGTTCAAGGTTCAGGCATGACTGGGAAATGCAGAGCCAAAAAGTCACTTCCGTTTACTTTCTTTGGGAGATTTTCCAAATGGATTGGCTCAGCTCACAAATCAAATGGGGTTTTTTCCACCAGCACTCCTGACTACTTGCTGTGTTGGACAGCTGTGCTCGTTCTGCCCCACGCTGGACCCCCCACACTCAATGTTTTCTAATCAGCTGGTAGCTGTTCTGAAGACCCACTGAACAGATTGGATTTTGACTCTGTTATTTCATAGAGGGTGGCCCTGCTCCACTAATGGGAATTTAAGCATCTTCGTTTCAGGAATGACAGCAGGTAGGGCCTATGAGAGACACATATGTCTGCTTAGATTCTGAATTTTCAGAATTGTTCCTTAAACATGTCTTTTCTGGCCAAGCTATGTATTCCAGTCTATTTGTTACAGCTTGTGAGCACGAGTTTCTGTATCCCCTCTGTTCACTGCCCCCTTTATTATACAAAGCTCACAATATTGACAACCTAGGAAGAAGGAATTTTTAAAGAGACGTGAGCAAATGCCAGAAAGGGGTGACACCACAGGTCATCACTGCAACCAAGAATGAGCAAAACACAGGACAGAAAGCCATTGGGAGTTGACAAAGCTGACAAGAGCTGTGACGTGTTATGCCGAAATTGCTTCAGAGCACACTGCATGTGTGAGGCTGGCTATACATGGGGAAATCAGTCACATCTTTACTATGGCTTTGTCAACTATGTTACATTCATGAGTTATCTTTAGAAACTATAGCAGAGACAGTTGGGTTGACAGAACTTTATTTTCTGGTTTGCAATTTCATAGAAGAATCTTAAATTTTTCTGGGTTTTTAAGAATCAAGATAATGTGTCCCTTGTGGCCTGATAAGCTCTATGGAAATTCTAGGTCAGATGTTGATAGTATTAACAATATTTTTAGAGGAGATATCACTTGAGCAGGATAGCAACATTATTTGAACCCTGGAAACAGAAGAGTTGCGGTCACCTGAGGAAGAAGGGACACTGTTTAATTAGGGGAAACTCTGTGCTGTTGTCATGGAAGCTTACACTCCTATTGAGCAAACATCACCATTTTTTAAAAAAAAAAATCCCCCCATTTTATCCTACTATAAACAATTTTTTTCTTATTTTACTTTATAGAATATTCATTGGTAGCTTACAGAACCAAGGCTAAGGCACTGCGTACATGTGTTTGTATGTGTGCCTGTATGTAGGATCCACGAGTTTGTTCATTAACTTTAGAAGGCATAGGAAGCATAATCCTTACGGATTTAAGTGTAAGATTATATCATCCACAGACAGGGCTGGCTTTATTTCTTCCCTTCCATTTCTGAGGGTTATTATTTCTCTTGACATTGCTCTACCTAGAATTTGTGGCACTGCATTGAAATATAAGGAAGAAAGCAGGCATCTTTATTTTGTTCTTAATCACAGCAAGAAGGCTGTATCTTTCATTGTGACGCATGATGCTAAATTCTCATATCATGTGAAGGAGGTCCCTTTTGTTCTTCATTTATTGTACTTTCTGCTGCTTTTTATCAAGGAGATGATGATGCTTCCCCTACATTCTATTCATGTGATAAATTATATTACTGAATTTTCATATATTTAGCCACCTTTATAATCCCAGAGTAAAATCCAGCTTGACAAACTGTGTAGTCACGGTTTTGTTGTATTTTGTGAGGATTCTTTTGTTGTGATTCACAAAGAATGCTGGTATGTAGTAGGCTTGCTGTGTCTTTACCTGGCTTTAGAATAATCCTGGTTTCATAAGGAAGTGTGGCCATTCTCCTTAATCACTTTGAAAGAGTTGGTAAGTAGTTATTTAATGATTTAGGAACCATCGATTTGACCTATAGTCCTAGATTTTTTTTCTTATTTTATTGAGAAACTAGTTTTGCTTTTTTTGGTTTTTGTTTTGTTTTGTTTTGTTTTGTTTGTTTGTTTTTTGGTTTTTGTTTATTTGTTTGGTTTTTTCTTTTTTCTTTTTCCTGTTTCACCTAGATCACTGAATCTATTGGTACAAGGTTTCCGTGGAGGGCTCTTAGCTGGTGGTTTTTCAGTTTGTTTGGTAACTTTTGGTTTACTGGGAGGTTCTTACCATGTAGTTAAGGTTTGCCATAGCCTTATGATCTTCCTCCCTTAGCCTTCCAACTGCTGGGATTATAGGCATATACACCATGCCAGATTCCTTATTCCCTTATATTTCTGCAAAATTAGGAACAATATCAATAAACTCATTTTTTGTACTCTCCACTAACAGGGAGACTTCTCCTAATTGTCACCACAATCAGAGTCTAGGAATCTTCTTGAAATTTGGTCATGGTTCTCAGACCTAATTGGTCTGTTCTTCTGTTATTAGGAGCAAAGCCTGTTGCTAGTTGTGATATAATGGTAGCAATGAGAAATGCCATTTGATGGTGAGCACTGCATATGAAGCAGTTGATTTAAATCATCTCACTGAACTCACAGAAGCCTCATGGTGAGTGTGACCATTGCACCAGCTTACAAAACTGAAATGCAGAACAGTCAAGCTACTTATTAAGTTTCAGAGAAAGTCAATCACATTTCATTTTGCTTAGAGTTAGTCCAATGTTTTCTAAGTCCATGTGACTGACCAAGTTTGTGATGCTCTCTCATATTTTGCCTACAAGTGCAAAGGTATTGCATCCATTACTAGTTTGGTAACAAAAGCAAAGGAAATATGGAAAGTAGAGTTTCTGGGGAAAGAGAAAGCCCATGGACATAGGCTGTCAGTGCTGAGAAAAACAGATTGCCTAGATAATTCACATTTAACGATTCAATTAAAATTGGCCCTAAGGTTAAAATAGTTCAGGGAAAGCCAGATTGGTGGGAAGACAATTTGACTTAAAATAGCTGATCATGAGTCAGCGAGATGGGTCAGTCAGTAAAGGTGCTTACTGAGCAAGCCTGGTAACCTAAGTATATTCCTAGATCCCACAATGAAAGGAGAAAACTGACTCCCAGAGGTTATCTTCTGACATATGCATCCACAGTCATGTAAGCACATCATACATGTGCACAGGCATGTGTGTCTTCATGCATACACACACACACACACACACACACACTGAATTAAATTTTAAAAATTAAATAAAATAGCTTATCAGTTACACAAAACATAGAAGAAACTCCCCTAACCCCAGAGCCTATGCAGGCAAGCTAATGGGAATGTTGAAAAGACAGGATTTCAATTACTGTGGGCTCCATTCGTTGCTGTGAAGCCTGTGTCCGAATGCTGTTTGTTTCTGATGCTGTAATGAGTTGTTTTCGTGAATGTGCTAATACAGGAGGAAACATATCATTTCCTTGAACACTGAAAAGGCGATGGTGGCAATGAGAATATTTCTACTGCTTCATTTCAAACCCCGATCATACATTATAAGCCACAGTCCAAAAGGACATAAAGCCTGCCTCTGTTTTGTTCAGACCTTTCAGGAAGGCAAAACGAAATGTTAAAGGAGGAAAGACACCAGCTCTCCAGAATTATATCAAATATATTAATCACAGAAGGGCCAAGCACAGTTCCCGAAACACAAATGGCACATGGTGACCATTTCCCAGAATCCGTCGTATATTTCTGACTTGAGTCCCGTCAGCTAGATAATACTGTCTAATCCCTTATGCTGATTTAAAATTCCATCAAAGGAAGTAATGTGCTTCTGTTTTGTGGGTTTCTTATGGCAAACTCTCTGCTGGATTAACTTTATCTTCACTGTTACAGGGTCTTCCAAGTGATAATACAGTCTTAAAATAGAAAACTCTTCCATTTGGAAGGCATTTCCCCATCAGAACTCATTTGTGGTGTTTGTCAAGTGCCATTTGACATCTGAAAAAGTGAAATCTTGTCTCTTATAGGCAGAGTGACCTAAGTAACAAAAGGTTAGACAATCAAAACCCTTAACTGATCTGGGATTAGTCTAGAGAAATTCCCAAGTGAGAGTCTCATCCTTATTCTTTTGTGTATTTTAATTTTCTGATTATGAGCAAGGTTGGTTGTTCTTAAACTCTTTTCGTCATGGAAAGCCTTAGTCAAATGAAAAGTCACAGGCATGAGAGAACAAACAGAGGGCTGTGTCGGCTAAGGAAGCAGGCGTAGTACCTCTCCCCTTCTGGTAGGCTTTGGGGTTCCATGAACAAGCTTCCAAAGAACAGTTTTGGTGCCCCCTCAGTGGCAGACCCATAAAAAGATTTCAAATGCACATATACATGCCCATAAAGAGTTCAGGAAGCATAAATAATATCCCCATTTTGATCCCACCCACCTTCCTAGAGGTCATGATCAAGAACAGATCAGTGGGCCCTCAATCTGGAAAGTCTTTCTGTATTTAGAAATAAATATATGTATATTGTTAACATATGGCTTCAGACTTTACACTGTACATCCTGCAACACTTTTAAAGGGGTATTGTCATTTCCTTCCTTGTTTGTTTTTTTGGGGGGAGGGTGTGGGAATTTCTGTTTTGTTTGTTTTAAGTGTTTTTATCTCTATTTAGCCCAGGTTAGCATGAATCTTAAGATCTTCCTGTTTGTGCCCAGCAGGTGTTAACGTTCCAGGTATGTGTCACCACACCTCACTAGCTAGGACTTTTCTTTTTCTGTACCATTCATCACTTAAGTCCCCATTGCCTTTAACCAATAATATTTTTACATTATTTTCCAACACTGAGTTTTGTAGTTTTTTCCACAACAGTGCACATACAGCTTTTATCTTTTGCATATGTGTATCTGTATGTTGTGATCATATATGCATATATGTGGATGTGTGTCTGTATGCACACATGTATGGAAGCCAAAGGGTGACTCTGGCTATCTTTCCGGGTGCTATCCATCTCACTTTTTGAGGTAGACTCTCTCACTGGCCCTGGCTTCACCAGTTCAGTTAGGCTGACCAGGCAATGAGTGCTAGGAGTCCTGTCTCTGCCTCCCCAGCAGAGAGATTACAAGTGTGGGAGTCATGCCCACTTTTCCTTACTGGGGCTCTATGAGGAGGGTTGTCAAACCTGGGTCCTTAAACTTATTCAGCAGTGCTTTGCGATCTGAGCCCCCCTTACAAGATAACAATCTCTTTCAAAAGTTACATTTCTTTTTCCATGATGGCTATCCCTGAATCTATTTAACCATCTTCCTTTGGATGTAATTTGGGTTGTTTCCAACTTTCTGCTCTGATACAGCTTGTGAATAGAAATATAGCTTATGGTACAGAAAAAGAAAAGCCCATGTTCACATGTTAGAGGCCTCCCACGAACAGAGACTTAGAACTCCCCGGGTACATAGTCTGACCTCTTAGAGGTTCTTACACTCCATTCTCTGCACTTGACAAGTCAAAGTGAGGAGTAAAGTCTGAAGGCTTGCAGAAAGACAGAATATTGGGTACAGATTCCCTGCCCGAGTCTTACTCTATGGTCTAACACTGCCAGGAGGCCTCTCTTAAACTGCAAAGTATACCAAGTGTACCAAGAAATGTGCATTAGCTTAGCTGTATGGACTAAAGACATTAGCTAAGCTATAAGGACAGTTTGATGAGCATCTAACAAGCAAGAGAAGCTGGAACCGTTTTTATATAACCATGCCCTAGCTCCAGATTCACTCCAGTGAATGAAAGGGACAGATTTGGGTAGACAACTCATTATCTTCCTGGGCTCAGGTGATGCTTGAGTTTGTTAGTACTAGTATAAATCATCTCCAGGGTAATCCCCTCTATCAAAACCACATGCATCCTTCTCAGGATTTATACTCAACTAAATTTTAGTCAAGTGTGAGTATGCCTTATGTCAATGGGCCCATGTGCAATGGACCTGAGAATGATTGACAGCACAGGACGGAGATTAAAAAAATTAATAGCACCTGTTCACAAGGGATTTATTGTGTCTGATGATCACAAGCTGAGACCTTATCTCCTGTCTCCAGGTTGTCAAGCCAGTTATCTTGGCCTTTGAACATTTTGTATTGGTGCTGAGTGATGACCAGTCATCAAAGAGGTATCTTACTGCTTATACTCTCTTCCTGGGCATTGATCACAGCCAGTCCGTGGCTCCAACGTGCTTCTGGAATTCTGGCACTAGGATCTAAAGATGTCTAAAGATGTGAGGGTATCTTTGAGTGTCCCTTCTTTCCTCTTCCAAGATCAGTCAGAGTGAAACCTTGTAATCATTTCTATGTACTTGGCACTTCTATGCACCAAGAACACAATGTCTTTTCAAACCATTGAGTTAGTGAGCCCATCCTACCTAACTTAAGTCTAATTTTGATTAATCAAGATTCCACAGCCCATACAGAGCTTCATTTTTTAAGAAGGTAAACAAATGCATTGTTCTCTGTAGGCTATGTTTGGTGGAGAGCTGCTCTCCAGGATACATTTGATGGAGAGCTACAGATGCTCTATAGTAGATCTTGACTTCACTGAGCTATTCCTAGTCTTTTTGAACCCGCTACTAATCTGAACTTCTGCTACTGCTGATGCCTTCCTGATACATTGGCCTTCTACTGATGCTCAGATGGCTGTCCTCTGTAATGGTGACTTCTTCTACTTACACAACAGATGTCCTCTCGTCTTTAATATTTTTCTCTAACTAGTATAATGTAGTATAGAAATTTTGAAGTCAAGAGTAACAAGAATGGGTGGAAAGTACCAGTTATTACATGACATAGAGACATTTGTTGATATTTTTATATGTACTTTTCCAGTACATTTAGTATGTTCCTGTATTATATTGAATTTAAAACTTGGTTTTATACTTACTGTTGTAACAACTGTCTACAGAATTAAGAATTCTTTTAAATTATAATTAGTTTGCTACTGTTTTCTTTTTCTCTATCTGGAATACTTTAAAATCAATGTCCCTAATCTAGGGACACAGGGCATCTAGGCTATTTCTGACCTTTTATTTTCTAATATAAATAACACTGGCAAATGATTATTTTCGGTGTTTGTGTACATGTTCCTGGATAGTTTTCTTATGATTACTCTTTCAACTAAATTATATCAAAGACAACTACATGCCCATTCTGAATACTTCTTGATAGATTTTCTTAGGTCTTATTATTATATTATTTAACAAGATGGCATAACTGTGGGTTTTTTATTTTGAAGTTTTATTTGTCTATAAATTCTTAAGAGAAAAATACAACCGTTCATGTTGGTACTTATAATGTCTAGAATTTAGCATGGTCATATGTAAATAAGGAAAAAAATGAATGGAAAGGAGTGTTATCTGTAGTACCTACAGACACTGGAAGATTAACCCTTAGCAGATGTAGGTCTATTTTACAGCACTATTTCCCTGTATGTGTTCCACAGCTTGTGTCAGAGTCACCTGTGGGTTCGAGGATACACAGGTGGCTGGGGTGTCTCCAGAGCTTCTGATTCAGCAAGGGAGGGATGGAGACTGATAACCAATCTTTCTTTTTAAATATTATAAAAGTTTTATTAATTTCTTGAGAATTTTATACACACATATAACATATTTTGTTATATTCCTCTACCCCCTAACATTACCCAGTGCCACCCCTATATCACTACTCCCCCCAAACTCCATGTCTTCTTTTGTTATTGTTGTTTAATAACCCATCAAGTCCAATTTGTGCTAACCCCTCTTCCCAAGGATGTGAGACCATTCACTGGAGCATGGCTGGCCTACCAGGGACCACACCCTTACAGAAGATCAACTCTCTCTCCTCTAGATACCATCAACTGTCCATAACTCCTCAGTCAAGGGGAGGAGCCTCCTCCTCCTCTTCCTCCTCCTCCTCCCCCCACCTCCTCCTCCTCCATGCTGAAATATAGACTAGCTTGATCTTGGGTAGGTCTCGTGTAGGCAGCCACAGTTGCTGCAAATCCATAAGCACAGCTGCCCGTCCTGCCCAGAAGACAATGTATAGCTCTAGTTCTCCCTGACCTTTGGCCGTTAAAATCCTCCCCCAATTCTGCATTGGTCCCTACACTGTTAGGGAAGAAGATTTGAGACAGATACCCCATTTGTGACTAAGCATTTCTCTGCAGTTAACTGCTCACCATTTACTGCACAAAGACATTTCTCTGATGAGGTCTGCTCTATAGGCATGAAGATAAACATTTAGAGGATAGTTTGATATTATATCCATTTAGCAAAATAATAGTAGTGAGTTTACACCTATGTGTCCTGCAACATGGTTTCTTGACCAAATTTAAAGTATCAAGCAAATATTTCCTCCTGTGGAGAGGGCTTTAAATCTATTCAGAGAGATATTATTTACGCCTATAATATTCGTGCCACTAATTGCACCCATGGGCATATCTTGGCAATCCTAGGTATGGTTCTGACATGTTCTTAGTTGTTGCCAATGTTTTTGATCTGGGGTCCACACTTTTCAATACACTATAACAGAGAGCAACATATGGGGGTGGGGTCTGCAGCTATAGGTCGTTGTGGAAATCTGTCTCAATAAATGATAGCAAAATAACAAAGAGATAAGGGGCCATTAAAAATATATCAGAAATGTATTGGCAAAAGGGTAATTAGATAAGAACTTTATGCCTAGCATTGATAAGCCTTTACAATGAGACAGGAAAACAGGATTACCCTGAGAATCTTGGTTATTTTTTTTTTGTTGTTGTTGTTGTTGTTGTTGTTGTTGTTGTTGATGATGATGATGATGATTGTTTTGGTTTTTGTTTTGTTTCATTTTGTAAAGTAAGTACAGCTTTGAAAGGTGTTCTTCTGGAGGGAAGGAATCATTGGTGCATTTTAAGTAAAATATAAATGGGTATTTGAGCTCAGTGAAAAAAAATATGTCAGAAATGTTAGCAATGACCACGGGAAATTCCTGGCTGCTTAGTTGGGTGGGTGTACAGATGGCAGATACTAAAAGCAAGAACAATAAAAGTAGAAGCCAGAAGGGCAGATTCAGAGTCAGAGAACACTGAGTCATACAGGCTGTGGGAAATTCGGAGGTTCATTTTAAGGCATTGGAAATCCAATGAGGGTGAGAGCAGTGGAGGGATAGGATATGATTTTTATTTGAGTGATCATCCATTTGTTCAAAAGGCAATAATGGGAAAAGCAGGCAGATGATGTTTGGAGACCAGATTCGAAGGTGATAGCAGTAGGTATGGCTGAGGGATGAGGTCAAATGAACCAGAAATTATGAAAGAGGGGGTCACAGAGGAGGGGGTGCAGCCAGATAGCCTCACTAGAGGACATCAGCTGCTGCAGAATTAGAACTAATGCTTTAGCCATAGAATTTTTCAGAGCCTTTGTAGTGGTTTTGTTATTTTAAATCTTTAGATAAATAATGTTTCAAATATATATATGGCGTTGGGAAATAGGAAACCATGAAGACTGTAAAATGGTGGCTGATTGTTGTACCCACCCCATCACACTCAGGCTCTTTGTCTAGTAATGTAGTCACACTTCTTCCTCCATGTATTTGGGGAGAAACGTTGGAAGGACCATTATCTAAGTGGTCGTTTCCTCTCAGAGTTAATTTAGAGAAATTTTCTCTTACATTTCTTTTCAAGTTACCTTGCCTAAGCCTAAAAATACTGGTATGAAGTTCCAGAGGCAAGAGTAGAATTTTCTTTTTTACTTGTGTTGTAGCAACTTCCCATGAGCAGATGTCTCCAGCAAAGACATCCCAATGCATTTTAGCTAGATACATATTTCATAGATTAGAATAAATACTTATTAAATACTATTAGCTCTTTTTTCTCAATTAGATATAATGACTGACTTAGTAATGGAATATTACTAATATTGACTCTCTAAAATGAATATACTTAGATACCATCATCTTAAATTTATCTTTAATCACTATGGCAGATAGATGGCCTAACATAATCACTGGCTGTAAGTGCTTCCCCAGGGTGACTCTGCTGCACTTGAAAGTTAGAGTCACAAGAAATAGAGATCTAGTGGAAGTCACCTCACTCATCAGGGTGACTTAATTAAAGTCTCACTGAGGGTTGTGTGGGAGGACTAATGGCTGCCTTAGTTCTATGATATCAAACTTATTCAAAGTGCTTCGTGGGATGTAAAACATGAATTAACTGTCTTCTCTATACATCTAATGAGGAAACAAAGATCTAAAAATAAGCTCACAGCACTGGAAGAATGTGCATTAAAGCTTAATGACATGCACAGCAGGTATAAGGGAAGAATATTGGTCTTAATGTTCTCAGGTGAGACACTACTCACCTACTTCTTACAACCTAGAGTTTCAACTTAAAAGTTGTAAGCAGTCAATAGATGGCAACCTGTTGGGTGTTGGTCATCTATGTTCTGGCTCAACTGTAAAATAAGCTTAAAGAGGCAGACTAGGTGGTAGAGGGTAGATTTTCCTTATGCCTTTCATTCTGTAAAATCCCCTATGAAGCTTCTTGTCAGAATAGTGGACACTGGAAATGACCTAGCACCAGTGCAGTGTGTGAACACATTCAGTGCCTACCCTTGCAGTTCCAGGACCCAGTCATGCTCAGGAACATGAATGCACTGGGCTATTGTTTTAACACCATGTCTTAAAGTATCCTTTACAGCCGTGCTTCTTGACAACTATTTAAAATTGATTTTAACTTGTCTACAACTCATAAAAACATTCTTTTTGTTAATTTGGTACTTAACACAGGTGATAAAGTTGTCATAAAATAGTAAGCATGATATGTTTTTTACAAGTTCTACTTATTTCTCTAAAGGCTATTCATTTGCTTCCACATGTCTGATATTAGCAGAATCTTCTTGTACTGCAGAGACACTAGATTCACCACAATGATGTATGTGATTCGCCAGAAGTAGTGTGATATCTTAGTAACAGCTAAAAGAGTTACCAGGATAGCTTAAATGAGACAACATGCAAGCATTTGTTTACTCTTTATTCAGAGGGTGGAGATTATCCACAAATGTTAATGTATTTTGGCTGGCACAGTTGATCACCTTTAAGATTAGAAGCACTTCAGTTTTCTTAACTTCACCAGATACCAGGAGGACCAGAAGCTGTGACTATCTCTCTGGAATTGTTTATGAATGAATGCGGATAAGTAATGAAGAGTAATAAACTCAGTCTTGCAGGCAAAGCAGAAGTAGAGAAGTGTATTATCAAGTGGTATAAGCTGGGGTGGGGGAGAGCTGGAGAGCTAAGAAATCAATGCCTGCTGGAAATAGCAGCGTGCCCATTAGGGAATGATTCAGTGACCAGACGTCATCCTTGGTTTGTGGAATTACTGACCTGGGTCTCCTGATAGGCTATAGATTTATGTATTTGCTAGGGTTGGAGAAAATAGTCCCCTAAATACTTGTATGCACCAACACCTTGTCCTATTGTACATTAAGCCAAGGGGAGGTGTCCAAATGCAGACATGTCCCAACTTAGAGACCTTTATGGGGCTCTCAAGTTCTCAAGGTGAATCTCTTCACAAGTAGCCCACAAGGCTTGCGTCATCTGCCAGCTGCCTGTGGAAACAACCTTTTTCTGGAAGGTCCTTTCCATCGACTCTACTTATCCTGCAAACTAACCAGTCTCCCATTCTTCCTCTGCTTCCTTCTACCATTCCCGCTCCTCTTTTGTAAAAAGTCTCACTTAAGATTTGTTTTGAAACTGCTAAGTCTTAGCAAGAAGGGAAATTTCTTTTATATCACTTTCACATCCATGACGCACCACAGAAATTATCTTTGAACAGGCCTTTGGGTGACATAAATTATAACATGTATTTGAGTGACTCAGGAAATGATGCTCAGTGCATTTGGTCTGCCTTCCTGAACCCTAACAAGCTGTCCTTGAGAGTCACCCTGAGCCAACCCCAACTGTGTGGTGCCTGTTACATCCACTAATACCAAAGCAACCCTCCCATTCTTAGGGAAGATTACAGTCATCATTAGACTTTCCAAATAAGAAACCAAGGCTCAGAGAGGTTGAGAAACATACCCAAGGATGCCCAGCTGGCACGTGAGCAGGCTGTGTTCTTTCTAGAGCTGTTCCTTTACCTGCCCCTGTGTATATGCCCATCTATAACAGCATCTTTCTCGGCCTATGCCCTGGAGTCATTTCCCCTTCCTCCCTTGTGTCTCCTTAGTTGTCTCTGAGCAAAAGCACTTTGGATGTCCGTGACAGGGCACAATTTCAGAGTTGAAAGTTGATGTTTTAAGTGTGCGTTGGGTTCAGGTTGTATTGATTTCTCCCCTCTCCACTCTGTTACAGCCAAGTGCTATGGGCAGAAATCTAACAGAGCTGCTCACAGAACTGCTCCTGGGGCCAGGCAGGTCACAGGTCACTTCACTGACATGTGCGGCACATTAGCCAAATGACTGGAGCTCAGACAGAGAGTTCTAAGTGACTCTGGTCAGAAGCTGGCACTACATAGGTTGCTTATTGCTAACAGCCTGCAGCAGGCAGACATGGGCTTGCTCTGGTTTTCTTCAGGATAATAATGCTGGCTTTTCTTTTTAATCCTCACATAACAAAAGCTTCTGGGAAAACTGAGAAAATTCAGCAACAATATATCATTAGGTCTATCTACTTCATAACTGCCCATGTCTGGCATGAAAAGGGAGTCTACATCCTATATTGTTCTTGTATCTTAGTATTAACAGTTACTTTCCCTGTGACTTTTACCCATTTGAAAAAAATTTTCTCAGTCCTTAGAATACGTTTCAGGAAATCATATTGTCCTGTTGTGCTTAAATGGCCCCTCAGAGTCTGAACTGACGAAGATTCTAAGATGGCTGTTACGATGGCAGATTTAAACCCATCCTAGATTAAAAGCATGGAGCCTATCTATTCATCCTTTCTATCTATTCATCCTTTCTATCTATTCATCCTTTCTATTTATTCATCCTTTCCCCCCATTTCTCTGCTACAATTCCAGCTCAAACTCTGCCCAGAGCTCAGAGTAGTCAGTGGCTGACACACGTCAGTGAGCCGCAACCATTTTCCTCCCTCAAGTCGGGAAACTAATACCCACTACATCAGACGTTTGTTCCATACCAGGTTTCGTGCACACTCAGGCCAGAGACTTTGTAAACTATATTTTATGGGTGGGAAAGCTGGGAGTCCAGGAGAAAGAGCACAGGGCCATGAAGCCAGCCATGAAGAAAGATGAAAAAAACTAGAGCCATTGTTAACTACACTTCAATAAGTCTATCACTAACGGTGGCAGACTTTTAATAGTCACTACCCAAGTTTGTGTGATTGCAAACTCCTATTTTCCAAGTACATCATCCAGTCTGTCCCTCACCCACAAAAGCACAACTTATTATCCACAGTCCAAATAAATCCCAATGCAGTGCAAACTGAAGTCTCTCATCACAAATCCAGCCTACCCCCTTGCTTCTGCCTTTAAGAGCCAGTACAGTTGGTTTAAATTGTTTAGCTGGTGATTCATCACCACTGTCTTATCTCTTCTCTACCGCCTCCTCTTGGGTATCTTGCCTGTCTTTTCCAGGAAGACTGTGAGTTGCTGGAAAACAGAATGTATTCCACACCATCCATCAGCTGTCCAACATCCTGAGGGCACCAGACTGTTAGGAAACACAGCCTTCTTCAATACTGCAGTCCAGCTTTCTGAACTCTGAGGCACAGTGCTCTCTTCACAGTGAATGTACAAACAGTGAAGATAGAGTAAATCCCAGGCATACCGTTCCTTCCTTGGCCTATGAAATAGAGATCAAAACGATACCTCAGAGCATTTCCAGAGATATTAGGAGGGTACACATAAAGATCTTGGCATAGTTCCTGGCACATAATAAGCACTCAATAAATAGTAATTATTGCTGTTATTACAGAGAGCTGAACTTACAGGGTGCTTTCTGTGGGGTGCATGCTGTGCTAAGTGCTTAGTATGCAATTATCTCATTTATTTTTTACATAATATAGAGAAAGTTTGATAGCTTAAAAAGGCATACCTTTCCTGTCGCCCAGGGTTACATAAGAAGAGTCACGTTCTGGGTCAGATCGCAAGTCTGGCTTCATGAGATATTGTTCATTCATTGTAGTAGCTGATGTCTCACTAATGCTATCACTAATGACAGCTGAGACACTAGCTAGCTTCAGTTCCTTCTGCCTTATCCTCCCCCCCACACACAACCTGAGTCCTGGGACTGTAGGTGTGAACTACCACACCAACTTGTTAAAGTACACTTAAAATAACCATGATTCTACCATGCCCCATCAACCTTGCCAATATTCTCTAAGGGTTTATTCCTTTCTTAGACCATCAGAGTGTCCTATGCTGCTACTTCATTAATGTAAGTGGGCACATCTGGGATTATTATGACACTGTTCACAACACTCCTATGGAATCACTCTAAATATCCATCAACAAATGGCTAGAGAAGGGAAATGTGCTATATACAAGCAATGGGTGGGACTGGAAAAGATAAGGTCAAGTGAAATAAGCCAGATTCTAAGAGATGAATATTGCAAAATGCTTCCTCTCAAATTCAGCAGTTTCTAGACTTAAAATTAATGAAATATTTTTTGAAGTGAATTTGGAATGAGTAAAGAAACCAGTGGAGGGTCAGAAGACTATGGGGAGGGAAAATATGAATGAAGTATATGAATATATGTGTGAAAAATGAACAATTTTGTTCAGCGTGATTTGGATCAACACTACTTATGAGACCTTCAGTATTCTAATCTTCATGCCTTATGCAAAATTAGAGCAGGTGAAGAAAGCCTTATCCTATAATTTTCTTAAACCATTTTAGTGCTAAACGATAAAATAATGGATCTTTAGCCATACTTAATGAGGTCTACTTTGAAGACTAAGGAAAGAATCCTGCTAGTCTAAATAAATACATATTAAAATCTACCACATGCCAAGGTATTGAGTATGTTCAGAAGACACTTAAATGGTCTGTTTGTGCCTGTTCTCAGTGTAACCACAGAAACTGAAGTCTATGAAAAAAAAGATGAGACTAAAGGTTTAGGAAGGATTATATGATCCACGCTTGGAATGTTTACTGTGAAGACTGGAAGATGGAAGAAACAGGACCCTTATAGAGGTGATCGCAGCAGGGTACTGTGGGATAAGTAAAACTTCTCTAGCCCACAGAGGTGCTTGAGTGAAGCATGAGTGGCTCTGAAGCGATCGGTGCCATTGTTGATTGACTGACTCTCTGCTCCTAATGTGCCCTTAAACTCAGTTTAGTTTTCTGCATTGACTAAGTCCCTTTTCCTTGAGTGTCAGGGCTAACTTAATTAGTGTCTCTGAAGCTTTTGGGAATCTTCAGGTGAAGTCAGCCAACCGAAGGGAAGTCAGTTGTTCATTCTCATGGCCTTACCAGTATCTAATCACACATGGAAAATCTCGTGAAAGATTTCTTCTGAGAAGCAATGTTTATTTCATGGCTCCAAGGCTCTGGGGCTTCCTGGAACAACAGTGTATGGAAAGAAAAGAGGATGACGTCAACATAGAGACAATAATGAACTTAGATCATGAGGTCCTGTGTCTTACTGCAGCTGCCGAGTATGAGAGAAGCTCAAAGCTTCTATACTTAACTCAGCCTCTGCCTGGAAGCATCTAATTAAAAGTTTTCGAATAAAATCAATAATGTTTGGCAGATAAAAGAGCAGATGGCTTAAGGAAGAAACTGAAAGGGCTGCTTTAGGGAAGGAAGCATTAGGCTTTTATTCTGTTGTGGGTAGGGGCAGGAAGAATTCCTGTGGGAGAGGGCAGAAACCAGAAATAGATGAATAGGCAGAGAAGAGAGTCAGGATTAGGCCTTGTCCTATCCTAAATGTAGCTTGGAAATTTAAGTTTAAATGCTTCTAGAGCAGTCAAATGAGACGCCCACTCACTGTCTCTCCAACGAGTGAGTCCCATCAGCCTCCTGCACTTATTTTTGTTCATTCTGACTTATTCTTGCGACCCTCTACACACAGGAAAAGGCAGCAGCCCTTCACCTCACACTTCATGTTCTCCCTCAATCTCTCTCCCTGTCAGATCATTGTCCCCCTGCAATGTCCCTCGCTTCCCTAAACTGAAGAAGCGATTTCCCCTTTAATGGTATCCACTCATGCTGTTCCCTCTACTAGAATCACACTTTTCTGTATGTTTTGGATGACTGGACTTTCACATCCTAAAATTTAAAAAAACTCTCCACACTGGGTTCTTCCCACTAACTCTACCTCTGCATCTCACCCTGGAACACCTGGAACACTTCAGTAGGTTGTCTCTGATTGGGTTTCATCTCCATCCTTCACTATCATGGAAGTCTTGTGAGGAGAGAACATACATTTGATGTATCCCAAGAGCCTAACACCGTGTCCAGCAGACAGCTGTGTAACACCCTGAAGACATGATGCACGTGTCCTGTCCTTCTCCAAGCCGCTCAGCACAAACTATGTCCCAGCCTCCCCATGTAACATAGATTCACTGTCTAATTCACATGGAAACACAGCACTTCATGATTAGTCTCAGACTCACCTTTCAGATGAGGAAACAAAAATATTGGATCATTTAATGGGTAAATAGTTGGTCACCTAGAGATTTGGGTATAGGAGTCCCTCTAAAGCCTCCACAGTTGCCCTCAGCCTTCCCGTCTCCCTGCAACAAAGACTGGTATTTACATTTGAGTTCATGAAAGAAACTCATGCACGCTGCAACCCAGGGAAATATGTTTAAACATCAAATCCACTACAGTGCACTGTAGCACCCAATGGTGGTGTGTTCAATCACAATCGCTGTAATGTACTCTTTTCTAAGCCCAGAAAGCTGGCCAGTGGCAGCATCAGTTAGTATGTCTGCATCCAATAGGAAACCAGAGCCATCTTGGCAGGTGCTAAGGGCCATCAGATCCTCATCAGATAGTATAACTAGAGATCCCTCTGCAATTCATGGTGCAGTGAACGAACGCTGATGCACTTAGTGGGATATAAAATGCCCTGTGTTATTCTGGAACTTCTTGGGGCAATGGCCAGTGTTACAGAAAAGCCACTTCAGGATTCTGCAGAAGTGTTAAATCTACCCACTAGTCAAGGAAAAGAAATGCTTCCAGTTTGATCCTTCCCATCACCCCGGAAGCTGGACAGGAATCTCTTCTTTCCCTTGGTTTCCACAACCCTGGGTCAGAGATTTGCAAATCTAAGTGCACAAGCTGCTTTTAACTGATATATGAAAGGGATTTTTGAAATGAATGTGCTGTGATTGGATTTCTGGTCAGTCACCCAGAAGGTATCACGAAGCTAAGCTCTGGACCCAATTCCACTGCAAATGCATAAGCTTTGGCGCCTGCAGCCAATATAGCCACAGACAGGGTGTTTCATATTCCCTTTACATGATGGAGACCCCAGGCTCAAAATGGAAAAAGAGCTTAGCATAAACCTAAAAGAAAACTAATACAAAGTAAATTTTAAAAGACCTTGTCTACGACCTTACCTGAAACATAACCTCTTTAGTTCTAAGATACCTGATAAAGCCAGAATCTGTTAATACATAACTTGGCTATTTCAATGGCCTTGTCACTTTCAAAAGAACTAAGATGCCCTTTGGAAATGAGAATGTTGCCAATTGGCATTATTCAAATAAAGGTCTCTTTGACCTGCTTCAACATGAGATAAGAAACATGAATAAAAAATCGCTTATTGTTTGTGACTTGTGCTAAGGTGACTTTTAAGGTGACTGACAGGATTTGGCTTCTCCACTGAGAGCCCCACTGATAACCCTGTTTATGATTAAACAAATTTGCTAGGCAACCTTTTTTCTGGGAGATGATCAAAGTTGAGCTCCCCAGCCTTTTCTCCTTTGCCAGGAAATATGAAGAAGTGCAATTTTACATTGTGTGTGTTCCTTTTTCTTATTATCTGACACTCCATCAATAATACCAAAATGAAGGCCACACAACAAAGTTAGAGCCAATTTAATCTTCATCCCTGCCTGGCTCCTCAGAGGTAACCGACTGTGCTTACCTCTGCACATCTTCCAAACCACTCTCTGCATGTGTGCCTTTGTGTGTGTAGGTCTTCTTAGCTTTATAAATTTGTGCTCATATACATCATGTATTCATTATTGATTAATCAGTCACTACTACAAAATTCACTGTCTTGAAATAGCAAACATCTCTTACCTCACAGACTGTTTGAGAGTGTGGATTCCAGGGATGACTAAGCCCTGGGTGATTAGTCTAAGGCCTTTCTGGAGACTGCATTCGGGCTAGAAGAAAGGACTGTATTCTTGAACAGCTTGGGCCATGGAGGAAGGTGAGCTTATATGATGGCTCACGGGCACAGTTCTTGGAGGGAATCGTCATTCCTGGATCTAGGTTGCCATGTGGACCTCTGCTCAGGGCCTCTTGATTATTCTTGGCAGGTTGCCTCTAGAGGAAAAGATGGGCCATCATGAAGGAAACCACAATGTAACGCCTTTTTATGACTCTACCTTGGAAGTAGCACATTATTCTTTCTGCCATATTTTATTCCTTAGAAATGAATCAGCGAGTCCAGTCCACATGTGCAGGGAGACCAAGCAAGCTCTATATCCTAAAGGAAGAAATGTCGAAGAAGCTTGGGCTTCCTCACATGACCACATATGGCACACCAAGCACATGACCATGCACTTTGCTTTTTCTTCTCTAATGTGTCTTGGATCTCCAGGAAAGCCCATGTAGGTCAGCCTGATTCATTAGAACTACTGAGACCTATTTAGTTACACCCCTCTTTATCAATACACATTGAGACTGCTCTCAGATTTTTCACTGGTACAGATCAGACTGCAGGAGAGGACTTGTTCATACCTCATCAGTGCATAGGCTAGAATTTCTCTGGCCAAAAAAAAAGCATTCAAATAAAATTGCTGAGCGCATTAGTTTATTCACTACAGCTTGCCTTGCTACTTTTCCATTCACAACCATTCACTCACCCTTCACTTAACACTCAGAGGGACTTTGTGACAGAGCCCTGTTATGCAAACTAGCTTGGAGCCTTACAGGTGATTTGGCCCTTTTCAAGCATGAGCTAAAAATTATTCCGTCTGGCACATGGTCTACTAATAATTACAGCCTCTTCCCCACGACTCTGCTTGTTTTAAGCAAAAACTCCAAGAGCTCACTTCTCTGGAGATAAGGAAGCTCAACTGCTGTTTACCGAGGACCGGGAGGTTCACAGGTACAGGGTGCCCCAGGAGAATCAGGTTGATTAGTGTTAATTCAAACCACTTCCTCTTCGTGGTAGCAGCTGAGAAGTCACATGCACAGATGGAGCCTGTAGGTCTCCGTGGGAAGAAAATGCTATTTTAGTTGCAGCTACTTCCAGTCTTTGGCTCTACCTTTCCAGAAAGTACTACTGATACACAAAATCACTGAATTCTCTGAAACGTCTCCAGTTACCATTTGCCTTTCATTTAAAACTAGGAATCCTCTAACTTTCATACATTCAGGCTGCCACCTAGCCCTGCCTGGTAAGGGTCCTTAGACTGTCAGTAACTTAATAGTAGCCACTATGGGTGCTGGGAATTGAACTGTAGTCCTCTGGAAGAGCACCCAGTGTTCTTAACCACTGAGCCATTGCTCCAGGCCCCTTCATGTAAAAAAAGCTGCCATCTCTATACCAGGTATAGATGGCCTGAGGCAATGTGCCCTCCTGTGAGTGTGAAGGAGGAGGACAAAGTTCCTCTGGTGTTTCAGTGTAGGAGGTAGGCATTGGTTAGTATTTGGTCGAGGAAGAACATTGGAAATATTAAGAGGCAGGCATGATTGGAAGATGAGTGTAGGGTCTTCTTTGAGCGATACCTGAAGAGAAAGAACTCTGGAGGGAGGGAAAGTCTGTGAGCCTTTGTAAGGTAAGAGTTGCGACAGGAAGAGACAATAGTTATAGGTGACCCAAAGGTTAGTTGTTGTTTTTTTTAATCCAAGTCATGGGAACAAATGCTGTGTTTTATAAAAAGATAAAGAGAGAAGAAATATGTTTTGGTGGACGTGTAGTCAGTTATGGGGGAAGGAGGAGCCTCTGTGGGCCCATGCTGAGGCATCCCTTCCTCATGAGGGACCAGCCACAAAATGGTATAGCATAGAATTGAGTTTATTCAGAGCATGGGGGAGAGGAGTTGAGAGGGTAATAGAGGCAGAGAAAGGAAGAGAGAGAGAGAGAGAGAGAGAGAGACAGACAGACAGACAGACAGACAGACAGACAGACAGAGACAGACAGACAGAGACAGAGAGAGACAGAGACAGAGAGAGACAGAGAGAGACAGAGACAGAGAGAGACAGAGACAGAGAGACAGAGACAGAGAAGAAGAGAAGTAGAGGCCAGCTATGAGCACATGGAGAGAGGGGGTGGGAAGGGAATGGGGAGAGAAGGGTAAAGGGGTGAGGGGACAGAGCAGGAGCCAGAAAGCAAGAACCAGAGGGAGAGGAGGTGGCAAGCAGCCCCTTTTACAGTGAGTCAGGCATACCTGACTGTTGCCAGGTAACTGTGGGGCAGAGTTTAGACAAAATGCTAACAACCACCAATTTGGATATAGCTGTACTGTACAGAAAGATCCAGTCTGGTTAAGTACTTCCAAGACCTGACGCTTTTATTCTTAACAGCAGCACTACTGAGTGGGTAGTCCCAAGATATAAGGGAAAACCCAGATATTGCATTGATGAGTTTATTTTCTGGGTTTATTATCTAGCTGAGCCCCTGAGACTGCAGGGTAAATCAAGGTTCAGCCAGAATTCAACATCTTTCTCCTTGTAAAAGAAACTCCATAGAACACACCCTTCTCAGAGGTCACTGAATCCCAAAGTGACTCCTCTCTGTATCCCAGTTCTGAGAATCTTTGCTATGCTCCCCAACATGGTAGGATCCCCAGACTGACATTCCCCTAGCTCTACTTGAATTAACACTAATCAACCTGTCATAGTTCTCCATTCTTGTCCTTAAGAATCCTCAGTATATCAAATGGATGGACTTCTACCAGGGTACTCTAAAACCACAGGCTACAAATGGTGTCTTCTCTGCTGGCTTCTGTTTCCCTGGAGACTGGCATGGTACCTGCTGTAGCAAATCAACATCATTTCCATTACCTAATTGTTCTATAAAGGATTGTGTGAATGAAACTGAAAAGTCCTTAGTCTGTCTCACACTTCGTAAATCTCAGTCAACAGATATTTATTGAGCATATCAGACTCGGGCACCAAATTAGGTACTGATGAGAGTGCAAAAAACTAGGTGGACATCGTCCTTATCCCCTTGGAGTTTGTATGCCTATCCAGATAATGAGTCAACACAATTAGTAAACTGGGTAAGATGCTTTTGGATACTGTTAATTCCAGGAAAATGACATCTGAGTACTTCAATGACAGAATGGATGTGATCTGGGGCAAAGGTAAACATTGACTTGAGACCTGAATCACCATCAAGGGTGATGGCCTTGCAAAATCAGAGGCACAAACTTTCCCCTCTCAATAAATTAAGTAGTTGTTGAAGGTGCAGCCTCCAGATGCATCCTGCACTCCCTTCTTCTCACTTTTCATGCCTTCAAAGATAACCCTGTGAGCTCTAGCTTCAGACTATGTCAAACCGACCTGCCTCTCCCTACTCCTACTGCTGCTACTACGTTAGTCCAAGCCACTGCCATGTCACCCTGGAACTGTATTAAGGCTTTCAATTTCTCTTCTTGCACTTTCTCTGCTCATTGTCTCTGTCATCATGTCGTTGCCCTGCACAGAATATCTCGATAACTTCTCTTTACATCTAAGGCTGGACGTTTTGCAGGGTTGCAGTCCCCGGCTCCTCCTCTCAGATGCCCATCACTCTTCTGCCCTAGCGGCCTGCCAAGGCTACTCCATAAATGAACCAAATAAGTTGCCACTTCAGACTTTTACCACCGTGGTTCCCTCCTTGGAGAACTCTCTTCTTCAGTGTGCATTTGTGGTTGGCTCATTTCTTCCTTCAAGTCTGCTCAGATGTTAATGAGCAGCCTTCCTAGACCCATGCTGACTGTAGCAATCACCACTATCCCCTCTCCTGTGATGCTGTGTAACTTTTCTTCATAGCTTATATAACACTAGGGTGTGTGTGTGTGTGTGTGTGTGTGTGTGTGTGTGTGTGTGTGTGTGTGTGTGTGTGTGCATATGTATGTGCATGTGTTTGTGTCTGCCAACATGTTATATGTGTACATGTGTGTGTTCACCTATGTGTGTACATGCATCTATGTGTATGTTTGTCTGTATGGGTGCGTATATGAGTGGTCCAGGCTTGGAGAACTGTGGGAACCCTCTTTCCACTCCACTCCACTGAATGGTACTTAGAAGATGACTTCTGTGTTTCTCCTGATCCTATCAATGGATGCTTCAGATACGATGCTGAAATAGCACAGTAAAGCATCAACTGGATAGCTCCCCTAGGAGCATCTCCTGCTATAAATGGACTCCCCGAAAAATACCTGTTTGCCTTTCCTAGTAGTATGCTTGCAGATAACCCAGAGAGTCACTTCCTGGGGAGCCATCCCTGACCTCCCAAATCACAGAGCGTCTCCTGATATAAGAACTCTGATGTTTGGAGAGCATGTAGCAAGGCCTGATGGTATCTGTCTACTGTTGGAGATGGATTTTTGAGTACCCCCAGGCTGGAGATTCTCCCTTGTTGACTCCCTTACGAAAAAAATAACAAAGAACAGTTTCTGGACATGGATCCAGCCTACTAATGAGCATATTTGGTCTATTTTGTTTTATGTTAATTCAAAGTAGCTGCCAACATTTTAATGAATTTCTGTCTTCTGATTAAAATTTATAAGCCATAGCAATGCTGGGTTCATATTCTTTTTCAAGATATTTGTTACTATATTCTAGGACAGAGTTTCCAAATTTATATTTTATTTAGCATACTAAATTAATGGGTTCCATGATGGCTTTGTTCTTAAGAGCTAGAACTGAATAGTCACTGTGCTGTTGGTAAGGGACACCCTTGCCTCTAGGCAGCAGTCATTGTCACTATTCATTCCTCTTGCTGGGGTGGAGTGTTCTTTGTCATCTAACAGCTGCAGAGCTCTTCCTTTCTTATAGAAATATCCAGTTTTGTGTCAAATGTTCTTACACCTGATGTATAAGATGCCTTTGAGGCCAGTGAATAGGTGGATGTGGCCTAATTCTAAAATAATGAAGGTTGTCATTCGTAGATTGAAAGCACAGAACTTGATCACTCAAAGTAGAGTTGTCAACTCTATCCACATTTAATGCAACTTCTATCAAAATCCCACCAGTTATTTTTATAGCTGTACATATGAAAAGTCAAAGGAACAAGAATAGCTAATTCATGGAATTTTTAAGAATAAAAAGAGAGAAATGTGTCTATTTTAATATTTATTTTAGATCTACAGTGGCCAAACTATGTCACTAATGAATGATTAAAGACATAGATCAGTGGAACAGAATCCAAAATCCAGGAGTAGATACATATCTACTAAGTGATGTTCTATCCACTTATCCCAACATGCAGAACAGTTGAATAGTGGATACACAGTGTTTCAACAAATGTTACCAGAGAGACTGAATTTCCAGAATGGATTATAGAATTATATATAAAGTTATTTTTTAAAAGCAGGAAAGACAGAAAGTTGTTTGGCTACAGTTAGACAAAGAATGTTCTAGCATTTGACACCAAATGCACCATCTGTAAATAGAGCCTTGTAAAAATGGTCATCACTTACCTCAGCCAAAGGCTAATTGGAAAGTGAAACAAGCTACAGAAAATATTTCAAACTATAGACAAACACTAGTTTCTAGGTATCCGAGGAGCCTTTATCACTCAGCATTAAGAATATAATCAGGTTAGAAAATGGTCAAACACATGAGACACCTCATCAGCAGTAACAGACACACAAAAATCAGGTTCATCCAAATATGGAGAACGTTGCAAGTCACTGAGGAAATGAAAATCCAGACCACATGTATCACTGTGGCTGAGTAAAATCTAGTGATATCCCTGTACACTGGAGCCTAGAGATACTTTTACCATTCAGACTGTCAGTGGCCATGTAGACTATACAACCATCTTAGAAAACGATATGGAAACTTCTTGTAAAACCAATGACGTAGCCAAGATTGCATTCCTGGACATTTATCTCATAAAAGTTAAAAAGCATGCTCATACACCAAAAAAATACATATAAACTTCTAAATGCTATTTTTACATAATTGTTAAAACTTAAAGTAAAGGGTTGGGGATTTAGCTCAGTGGTAGAGTGCTTGCCTAGGAAGCCAAGGCCCTGGGTTCGGTCCCCAGCTCCAAAAAAAAAAAAAACTAAAAAAAAAAAAAAAAAAAACAAAACTTAAAGTAACTCCTTACATAGGTAGATACCTAAACAACTATGCTATCTCTAGGCTCTGGAATACAACTCAGCAACAAAAAAGAGTAAACTACTGATACCCACAACAACAACAACAACAATAATAATAATAACAATAATAATAATAAACCAAGAGGATGACTGAAAAAAACAATTCCCAAAGCTTATGACCTGGATCCTAACCTCTCCTTACCTCTGGCAACTACAGATCTGCTGTTCTTCACTCATGTAACACTCTTGAAATGACGAGATTATAGGAACAGCAAGGTGATAAACAGTTGCCAAGAGTTCCAGAGAGAGAGTGGACCTGGAGAGAAAGAGGTATTACTGCAAGAAGGTAACTTGAGAGACCACGGCAGTAATAGGAATGTGCTGTACTTGAACTGAATTGATATCAGCATCCTGGCTGTGATGTGGCCATAACTTTTCATGTGATGTTGATGTAGTTATGAGAAACTGGGTAGAGGGGCCATTTACTGTCTCATTTCATACAAGAACACATTAATATCTACAACTGTCTTGATGTTAACAGCTTAATTGGAAATATCACAGATCTGAAAAATTAGTCTTGGTATATGTCCCTCACTCTGCCACTTTCTACTTAGCAACATCAGCTTTTCTGAGGTTCTGTCACTTCTGTAGTAATAGCCTTCACATTGCTACTGGGCTGGGAAAAAGTGCCCAGTGGTTCTGTCTATTAAGGAGTTAGCTACAAACTAGTTAATAATAATGTGCACTGTAGCAATCTGGTGACTTTAAAAAGAAGAGTGGTGCACATAAATTAATGTTTTCACTTCATTCTGCATTATTATTATTATTATATGACACCCTCACCTAATTAGACTCCACCTGGCTTCTCAAATCTTAGGATCAGATTGGGATCCTTAGACCCTTATCTGTTTGGCATTGATTTGGATCAAATTGCGGTACATTTTTAATTATGCTCAAGTCTATAAAGGTATCCTTGCAGTGATTGGCAGAAATATGTCACCAACCATGGGTCCCTCTTGCTGCTTCTCACATATTTGTCAGAGGTTAGATTTATTTTACTTGTGTTGCTGAGATAAAACCTAGGACTCGGAGCACACCATTCTACCAGGGAGCTAACACCACTCCTCCCTCCATTTTTAAAAGACTCTATAGCATCTTCTATGAGTTTGTTCATGCATCCTGGCTAGTCTTTTGTTCTTTGAGACAAGGAACCTCAACTCAAAGATTCCTCCAGCAGATTTCCCTGGAGGCAGTTAGGTAGGGCATTTTCTTGATTGAGAGATTGACGTTGAGGACCATGTCACTAGAGCCTGTGCCATCTCGGGCAGGTAGTCCTGAGTAGCATAAGAAAGCAGGCTGCATAAAGCCTGGCAAGCAAGCCAGTAAGCAGCACCACTCCATGGCCTCTGCTCAATTCCTGCCTCCAGGTTCCTGGTGGCATGAGTAGTTCCTGTGCTGACTTCCCCCAGTGAGGCACTATAATGTGGAAGTGTAAGGCAAATGAACTCTGTCTCTTCCCAAGTTGTTTTTGTTAAGGTGTTTTCCCCCCACAACAATGGAAACCTAACTGGGACACCATGTTATGGTTTGATGCATAGGTTGGGAACCACAGATATAATGGCTCATTCTGGTGTTTCTCTAGACAAACCTAAATAAAACTAGACGGAAAGCCACTATTAGCATCTTCTTAGTTGAAACGATCCACTGATGTTGTCTACTATGTCCCTAGAGAACGATTTCACAGCCACCTGTCCACCTAGGGGGAGAGGAGAGCCATTTTTTATGACTCTGTAATGGCAGAGACAGTGATTAGGGACAGGAGGCTGACCTTTCTGTCTATGGTATTTTAGAGATTTGGAGCCATTTGCAAAGAGCCTCTTCTCAAAATCAAATTCTAAAACAGATGGCTGACAGGTAGTGAGTAGTACGGAAGGGTCTGTGGTCTTGTTAGCAAACCCAGCCTGGTCTGCAGCCCTTGACGTAGGCTTTGTCCACAGATGGCAGCCAGTCCAAGGCAGGAAAGGCTCAGAGTTGAGAGCCCAAATTTGAATCCAGCATGTGAGCTGGCTGAGTTGCCCTTCCGGAGCTGCAGCTCACAGTGGGTTTTGCAAAGCACCCCCAGGGCTTTGCAGTGCCCCTAGGGCCATCTTATCCCATGGGATTGAACCCAGAGTGTTAAGCCTTTATACAGCCAGCTTTTACTCACACCACTTTTTCCATCTCAATTCCGTCTCCTTGGCCTATGGGTAAAAAGAAATACACACAATGAAATACATTTTTAATGATTCTTCAGCTTCATTGAGAAAAATACAAAAACACAGGATTAATCTGTCCCAAGAATCTCATCGTCTTTCTTCCTTTCACAGGCTAGCAAACAAATCCTTTGCCCATGTTCCTATTCATTTTTCCCTCCTCTGGAGGGAGATATCTCACTGGGATTAACTGTCCTGCCCCTGACTCTGGTTGTCACCAGCTCTCTGTACTGTCCAGTGATTGGTCCATGGGGTTCTTTTTACCCACAGCCCCAAAGCTGTTTCTAAGTCAAAGTCAGTATTTCCTCACAGATGTGTAATGACACCATGATGAATGTTATTCAGCTGAGGTGGATCTGATTGAGATCTCTCTCCAAGAATGGAAAGCAATATGAGAGACCAGAAAGCAGCTGCTCATTTCCTTCTGGAAGTGAGGAGGGTTATGCACAGTGGTGAAAGCCATTCTCTGGGTCCCCAACCTAATTGTTTTGATTAACGTGATGCATAGCCATCACAGGTGTAGCACATAATAACTCAGTAAGGTTTTCATAGCCAGGCCAATTAAGCTCTGTCCCTGAGCCAAGAACTAACTGTGTGTGCCTCTTAATGCCAAAAGCCAAAGTGGGTTTCTCTAAAGGGGAGTCACTCTTCTAAGAAAATTCGCCATTTTAAAACATATTCATGCTTCCTGTTCCTTCAGTCTTTCTTCCTGTGAGCAGTTTAGATGGGGGGAACCAGATTTCAAAGAGAGTCAGTGACCGAGTTTAGAGGGCTTTGTTTGTAGCATGGGATGCTCATGGCAAAGGTCCTTGAAGAATGTTCTGCCTATGTGGCAGGAGCATCATCATCAACAACTCCCCAGACTGCTATCGCATTATTTTCTCATTAGATGTTTCAAAAGAGTCCTGAGATGCGTGTCTCTGCTATCTCATTTAGGGAGAAGAGTTCAAAAGCTTGGAAGAGTAGTTGGAATCCGATTTGTTCTGTAGATGAGAAAGCCATGGATGCTGAAGCTAGCTAGAGTAGAGGGTCTCCAGGGGGTAAAGCTGGGATTGGTACCTAGGCCTGATGAGCTCAGCCTCTTCTTGTTCCTCATATCATTATGTTCTCATCCCCGACCACATCACTCCAACACATCTTAGACTGAGAGGCAGATGAGACTTCATCTACTACTGCAAAGAGGTCTCCTCTACCTTGGGCCCCAGGTTGGAACAACTGAAAAGTTTGGGTAGATAATTTTCCCCCTATTGAAATGAGAATGGATGGTTCATATTTCAAACTGAATGTTAGTAATATAGCCATTTGACAATTTGGAATAAACAAATTTGGCAATTTGGAATAAATGAATCTGACCATTGGTCTCCTGATTGCCAGATCACCGTGCTGACAAAAATACTTCAGTTGCCTCACAGGCTCCTTAACAGAGAAGCCCAGAATCCACCTAAAATTTCACCATGGCTGGGGAAGACCACAAAGGTAAAAGAAATATGTCTGAGCAAGTCAGGCAGGCTCGGGAGTAAATAGCATGGCTAAAGAAGAAAGAAGCTGGAGCTATTCTCGGGCAGAACCACAAATAAGTTCTTGCAGTAAAAATGTGTTGCTGGTGCTGCCTAGCAATCGGAAATGGGAAGGCACTCTTTTTGGCACTATTGCCAAAAAGGGGTTTTAGGTTAGGGCAGAACCCCTAAGCACAATGATTGCCTGGCTTGAGTCCCCGGAGCTGAGGAGTACACAGGATGGTTCCCTGGGGACACACGGAGGACTGGGGTAGATGTTCACACCACTCACTGCTGGAAGGCCAGCTTTCTCCACCCATTGTTGATGTTGAAAGCTCTCTTCAGCCTGTGAGTTCTCACTAGAGAAGGAAAGAATGGATCTTCTGTTTCCTGTGGTGCACTGAAGCCCAAGGGCCAGCTTCCTTTAATGTAAAAGCCAAAAGGGATGAATTCCTCAGGAATAATCAGCTTCTGCTGCTTCTTCTGATGTAGAAATATAAACTATGTTTGCTCTTGTCACTCTACCTGAAATCTAGGGGTGGCTGATGTGGCCAAATGAACACAAGTATCCTCAAGGGTGGGGGGAGAGAGACAGAGAGAGAGAGAGAGAGAGAGAGAGAGAGAGAGAGAGAGAGAGAGAGAGACGGGGTGGGGGAAGGGAGAGAGAGAAGGTCTATGATCTCCATTTTAAGTCAAGTTTCAAATTAGAGGAAGCAGATCCTTATTTGTGTAAACACATAAGTATCTGTAAATCAACATGTATATTTTTATATAGTTATGGTTGTTGTTTTTGTTGGATTTTGCTATTTATAAAGTGATTTCCAGGCATGGTGTTGAATAAACCTACCCTCAGCTTAACATAATGCAGTTGAATTGATTTCTGCCTGCTAAGCTGTGATTCTTTCTCAGGAGGGAAGAATCAATAAGGTCAGTTGGGCCCATATTTGCACGCTGTTGGTCTTGGTTTTAATCTTGGTAATCCTACCCATAACCACTCACTGAGGCAGACCGATTGGCAGCAATATTTGCTTAATGATTTTGTGGCCATCATATTTGAGGCACATTCGAACTTATAGCTCATGGGGGTTCTTGCTCCTTTTGGCTTTACAATTGAGTGCTCTCTGCTTCCCTGTATGACAGCAGACCTGTCGGGAGGAAGTTGGAATAGATCAACTTGACAGAAAAAAAGGATTTGGAATAAGTTTAGAGGACAGTCTGAAAAAAATGAAATGATTGTCTTAAAAGTTAAGCATGATCAAGCTTCGGTGCTTCAAAGCTCAGGATAGCATTTGTGGAAGGAAAATGAGTGAACCATGAGAAAACACAGGAATACCATCTAAATTAATTAGTCATATTAATTAATTTAATTAATATCAACTGCCACTTTTTGTATGTACAAATGGCTCCTCACTTTTTCTTTCTGCAAAGGACACTTGCATGAATCACACTTGGAGAGAGCCCAGGGTGTGTTCCCTTCCTTTAGCCTCCCTTGCTGATTTCCCACACTTTTAAGTCCTATATAGAGAAGCACCCCAGTCCTTTTGTATCAGTGAATGCAGCATTGGTCAAGAAAAGATAGAGAACCACTACCCATCAAGCCATGGCTCCCCACTGATAACTAGTTTATGCCAAAAGCCAAGGGCTTTTAAGAGGTCGAAATGAGGTGAGCAAATTTCTCAACATGAACTGGTTGGTGCCTCTTTTGTTAACTTACCAGGAATACTATGAGAAAGTTGGGTTCGTTAACAAGTCGAGATGAATTTTCCCACATTTCTAGAAAAGCCCATGATCAAGAAATCAAGATGATGTTTCTGTCTGAAGTCTAATGGAGATATCAAGTTGATTCCCAGTCTCTAGTGATTTGCCAGCAATCTTGGATGGTCCATAGGTAGGGATGAATGAACCACTTCTTCTCTGCCTTGACGTTCACATGGTGTTTTCCCTTTGTGCAAGTGTATCTCTTTGTCCCAACTTCTCCTTTCCATAAGGACACCGATCACAGTGGACTAGAATCCATCTTATTGGCTTCATCTAAAATAATTACTTCTGTGGTAACCCTTTTTCTAAATTCATCCCGTTCTGAGGTACTAGGAATTAGCGCTTCTCCAGATCAACTTTGGAAGGTCACATTGGACTCACAGAGTTACTATCTGTTATCTTCATTATAAATCCATTCTCTGCCCTGCACGTTACTAATTTGCATAGGAAGAAACGGAAAAATGGCATTCCTGCTGCACAATACAATTATCTTTAAGTACACTGGATGACACATGTCCAACATACCAGGCATTAACAGTCCAGGGAAGGAAAACTTGCTAGTCCAATCTAGAGAGGCAAGGCAGCCAATCCCATGTGATACTTGAAACCATCGAGAGTCTTGGCAGTCTCTCCACTCCTTAAGATTTCGTATCCTCTCATATGTAGAGCAGGCAGGCAGCAGCCTGCCCAGCCTCACCAGATGGCATGGAGTTCCCAATGCCATTGTCATCATGCACATTTTAAATTTATTAAAAAGCCCATGAAAAAAGAAATACCCTTTGGAGCAATAAAGTCCCAGCTCCAACAGTTTTCTTTAGTATCACAGCAAAGTCCCCTGGGTTGCTGTTGAGTCTGTTAGCCAGTAATTCTTCAAGATGGCTTTCTTCTGACACATGCACAACAATTTCCTTTGTAAGAACGTGAAAGCTTGATTCCTCCAGAGCCCATTACATAGACAGATTGGGCCCAAAGATAATTACAAGAAGGTAGTCTAATGGGCTCGATTAAGGAAATCCTATTACCTCCATGAAGAATCACCAGTAAGGTATATATTCAAGCAAGTTCTCTCTCTCTCTCTCTCTCTCTCTCTCTCTCTCTCTCTCTCTCTCTCTCTCTCTCTCTCTCTCACACACACACACACACACACACAACACACACAGCACTGAGCACTATCTCTGTCTTACTTTCTCTTTCACACACACGTGCACACACACACACAGAAAGAGAGAGAGGGAGAGAGCAATCTCAATTTCTTATCTAGAACTGTTGTTGTAAAAATATAAAAATAAAAAAAGTATGGTTGTCTTTTACCCCGCTAGATCCTGCACCACGGTGCTCCAAGGTATCTGCTAAATATCTTGGCGGAAACACATCCCAACTTCGCCGCAGCAGCACAGTGTCTCCAGCCGCCGCACTGTCCTACACTCAAACCCTCACATAAAAGAACACACGACACAATAATCTTAGATCCAATTGATAAGATATAATTGCCCACCCAAACATACAAAGCCTGGTACCATCCATCCCTTGAGAACATTAATAACAACCTGTAAATACACAGAGCAAGATCTTTAGATCAGCCTCCATTGTCCTGCCACGGCTTCTCTGCTTTTCCTCCTCCTCTCTTCCTTTTTCTTCCTTCCAGACTCTTCCTCTTCCTTCAGACTTTTCTCCCGCCCGTCCTTCCTTCTCATCCAATGACAGACCTCCTTCTATCTTGTACCTGCCTCACCTGTGACATCATCCCACACAGAACCATATGTTTTACCATTTATATTTGGAAATTAGGTTTATATCGATCTGCCAAAGTACAGTTGACCCAAAATATATTTTTCACACTGCTGTTTGAAAACTAATTTAGGGTAACATACACGAATGGATAAAGTATGACATAGTAGAGTAAATTAAGAGCCATATGACCTAAAATCATGCCCTCTCACAATTGTATCACAGGCAGGAGTAGCACTTCTGTCAAACCCAAAGGAGGGTGACCTGACCCTTGCTGTGACAGGACCCTCAAGAGTGTGCATATTGCTCACCACCTGTAGAGAGGGCAGCCCCAGGAGACTACTTTCCCCTAGATAGTGACTCTAGTCTGTGAGATGAGAGTAGAAAACTATGGTTTTCCAAGAGCACATAGAAGAGTGGATGTGAATGAACACTCATCACCAGCACCGATCATTCACATCTGTTCACTGTCCCTACTGTCTGTACCTCCAACCTCAGCTTCTAAGTGCATTTAAAGACATATAAAAATGTTCTGGAATGTGAAAAGTCTACTTCTCAATGAAGGATATAATGTTAGGAGCCTGTATTAAGCTCACCTTACACTCTGAATGTCTAGTGTGTGTGTGTGTGTGTGTGTGTGTGTGTGTGTGTGAAGGGGCTTCTGCCAGCCTGTAGCCTTTCTCATGGAATCTGCTTCACCATTGCCAACCAAGGAGGAGTGAAGACAGGGAGGCTACAGTCAGGATGAGAGAATAATAAATAAAAAGAGAAAATAGAAGTAATAACTATGGCAAGCTTAGGATTTCTGGAGAATAATTTTTATTAATAGGTTTTTAAATTTCATTCTTAAAGAGTTAGAACTGAAATTAAGACCCAGGTATGCCCATTTTCAGTGTGTTCCTTTGGTGAGACAATATCTATGAAACCATTCCCTCCTATGATCTTCACTTCTTTTAGAACATTCATTATTTTAATTGAAAAAATTTAGAGAATTCCATACATGAGTATTGTGTTTACATAATTATCCACCCCTTGTGTCTTGAAAATGGAGTATTTTTCCCCTTTGTGTCTGTATTTGTTACTTCTCTGTTGCTAGATAAAATATTATGATCAGAAATCACTTAAGGAAGAAGGTTTAGCTTTCACTTACCAAGAGTTAGACTTGATAATGTTGGGGACAGAACAGCATCAGGGTAGGTGGCCAAAGCAGGGGCTTAGGAGCTCATGCCTCAAATGAACAAATGAAGCAGAAAAGAAAACAAGAAAGTAGGGTGTGGCTATAAACTATCAAGTGACATACTTCCTTTAGCAAGGCTCCACATCCTAAAAACTTCTTAACCTCCCTAGACTGCACCACCAACAGGGGGTTAAGTGTTCTTGTATGTGACCTGTGGGGAAACGCTTCTCATTTAACCCACAATAGTACTTTGGTTGTTTGTGGTTTGGATGTGAAATCTCCTCCTCAGGCTCATACACCTGAACTATTTGCTCTCCAGTTGCTAATAGTATTTAGGACACTGTACAACCATGGACAGTAGGATCTAGCTGAGATAGCAAGTTATAGAAGACGGGGAGTACAGTTCATAACTTATCCTGATAACAGACTGCCTCTGCTTCTGACTACTGACACAGCATAATCGTTGCCCCATTCTCTCTCCACCATAGAGCCACCAGCCACCATGTCCTTCCCCACCATGATACAATGATGAACAATATGCCGTGAGTCATGAACCAGAACAAATCCTTCCTCCTTATTTCTGTCAGGCATTCTGTCACAGTGATATGAACAGTAACTAAAACCATCTCTATAAAAACAAAAAACAAACATGTTCATTGTGGGGGGCGTGGCTATTAGGAGGTGGGAATCAGACATCATACATCAAAACCTCAAGCTTTCAGCATTGAGGCAGACTTACCACAAATGTAAATAGCTATCAGCTCTTCCCAGTCATTTGGCTAAGATCAAGTATGGTATCTGTTCTTATCAGTTTGAATACCAATCTGTTGTAAACTTTCATCTATGAGTGAAACCCATAAAATCTCATTTACTTAAACTAATTTGGCAAGTTATAAAAGATAATGGAAAGAAAATGAATTCTACAAGAGCATCAGAGATTTTTTTTTTTTAAGACGGTGTCTTATGTGTGTTAGGCTGGCCTGAACTCACTATGTAGCTAAGGATGACCTTGAACTTTTGATCCCCCACCTCCATATCCCAAGTGCTGAGACTGCATGTATGTACCACCATACTCAATTTATTCAGTGCTGGGGGTTGAAACCAGTGCTTTGTGCATGTTTTGCAAGTTCAATATCAATTGAGCTACATCCCTAGCCACTGTATATGTGTCTGTGCGTGTGTGTGTGTGTGTGTGTGTGTGTGTGTGTGTCTGTGTCTGTGTCTGTGTCTGTGTCTGTGTCTGTGTCTGTGTCTGTGTGTCTTAAATCTTTGAATGGACATTGGGTGCTTTCTTAGCAGTCTCTACCTTGTTTGTAGAGTTTGTTGCTTCAGCCACACTGGCTAACCTGACCAGTACCCTGGGGATTCTCCTATCTCTGTTTCTTCAATGCTAGATTTGCAGCTACATACCATGCGTTTGACTTTTACAAGGGTACTTGGGATTTCACTCAGGTCCTCATCCTTACATACCAAGCACTTCACCCACTGAGCCATTTCCCCAACCCTAAGGACTTTATAGCCAAGAGATTTTATCTTCCTCCCTTGAATCACCTGCTTAAATTGTCAACGGCTCTTCCCTTTAGACTGGCCTTTTCCCATGGTGACTTTAAAAGCTCCTCGCTTACTCTCTGAAGATTCTCACATCTGCTCACAGTGTTGTTCTTTAAAGACCAAATAGCTGCCAATCATCTCCAAAGATTTCTCTTATTTTCTCTTATAAATATCATTAGGTTCTTTTTATGTTACTGAGACAAAAGTCTGAAAGGAACAATGTAAATGGAAGAAAAACTTACTCTAGCCTGTAGCTTTAATGGTTTCAATATATAATCAGTTGGTTTCATTCTTTCTGGACTTCATGTGGCAAAGCATCATTGCAGAAGGCATGGTGGAATGAAACTGCTTACTTCCTAATATCCAGGATGCAGAAAAGAGGAGAGGAGGGACCAGAGAAAGGACATAATCTTGGAAAGTATGCCTTCGAAGACCAAAGTCTTCTAGCTAGGTCCAATTCCTACAGTTTCTACTGTACTATAGCATAGCCGCTAAGGACCAATCCTTCAACGCAAGAGCCACTAGGGAACATTTCATATCACAATACAGCAGTAAGCTTATCACCATAACACCTGTCTTTTGTTAAAGTCTATTTCTATGTCTCCTTTCATTGTAAATGTTAGATCATATCTTTCTCTGAATGTTCATTTTCCTACTGTTGGTGTGAAATGTCATTTATCTAACTGATCCACCTCTAAAAAGCCTTCCATAGCTAGAAAGTTTTCCATACTACATTTGACAAAGGTTCTCTTTTATCCAGTGATCCTAATCTTGGAGATCTTAGACTTCTTTTAGAATCTGAGGAAAATGAGTATCCCCTATTCTTCAAACAGTGCCTATATTTATACACAATTTTAAAAATGTAATTTCTGGTGGTCCAAGGACGTTAAGTAAATGTACCGTCCCTCCCGTCCTTCCCTTTCCTCTCCCTTCCTCTGGAGAATGAATGCATCTTCAAATAGACTGAGTCCCTCAAATATACTAACAGTTTCTACAGACATAATTCATCAAAATGCATAGTTAGCATTTTTGCAGCAAATACTGTATCAATGCATCTGGAGATAATGAAAGCAGAAATCCTTGCACTGAAGGCCTCAGTATAGTAGGAGAGGTAGACAGGAAACCAGTGGTCATGGAATGTGAGAAGTACTAAGGTACCCAAGACTTCAATGACATCTTACATTGTAATTCTGCCTGCTTTGGTGTCTTTTCTTCCTACCATCCATAAAGATTCTCATCAAGATCTCCAAAGTCAGCTGACCCCCAGTGTCATCTGGACATGTGTTCTTCCTCTGTACAGCCCTGGCACCTCATGTTCAGATCAAAATGAAAATTTTGCTGGCTTCTAAATGTACTACACTATGTGAGGTTCCCCGTGTGCTGTCCTTCCTCTGTCCTGTGCCCTTGGCCAGACTGGCTTTCATTTGATCTCTTACACTTTCTCTCATTTGACCTCTGATGATAGATTATGCTTTCTCCAGGAATATTCTCCTGTCTTCTCTAGTTTCTGTTTCTGTGCTTTCTGTGTATTACACAGAACTCTGTCCATGTCCTTATCACATTCTATTATAGGTGTTTCTTCCTAGCCTGAGTCCATTGCTATGCTATGTTGTCCTCTAGGAAAGGATATGCACAATTCTACTCATACCAGAAACACATACTAGTTGGCAAATAAATATTTGGAATTAATTAAATCACCAATCAATCATTTTATTAGATTGCTGTTAACATAATTTCTTGAAGATTTTCTTGTATGAGCTAGAATCAAGAGCCTACCACCTCTGTTTCCCTAAGAACTATGGATCTAATCAGAGTTTTCTCAGCATCTGACCAGATTACTCTTAGCCTCTAAAGAACCTGACTCTCGGCAAACAGCAGAGACAGAGCCAAGACCATTTGACTGGAAATGTCTTGTACAGAAATACACAAAATATTTCGGGAGTATCCCTCTTTTAGGAACTTACTATTGGACCAGCAAGATAGGTTAGTGAGTGAAGACACTTGGAACACGGCCTGGTGACCTGAGTTCAATCCCTGGAACCTATGTAATGCTAGAAATGATACCTGAACCATTGATCTATAACATCCACACTTTCACGACATGTCTATCCTATGTGCAGATTCACACACAAATCAATTGTAAGAGACTGGAGGCCCCAGGGAGTTTAGAGATCTAGTGGGGTGGGTGGGGTGGGGACATCCTTGTGGAGACAGAGTGCGGAAGGAGGTATGAGATATGGAACATTCAGAGGGTGGACCAGGAGGTGAATAAAATCTGGAGTATAAAAACAAACAAACAATTAAAAGAAACCTGTGTTGCAACTAGTAGATAATTTCATGCTGGAAATATCATGCAGTGAGAAGAAGCCATTTAAAATCACTTCCAACACACACTTGCACTCATGCATGCAGACACCCACACACCATGGTCAGAGTTCCAAGTGATGCTGAGAATGAGGCCCCTGTGCAGATGATTTTTGTTCCCCCAAGGCTGAGTACCCTTCTTGATATCAGTAGATACTAAGAAACTCTGTAAAACTGTCCACGAAAACCCATAGACACCATAAATCTAACATCCCAGTGGGAAGTTTCCCATCTCTAATTCATTTGCTTAGACTAAAAGGTGACCTGCTTCATAAGCACTGGGGCTTCTCTGTGCCTTGCCTTAGGGACCATAGCAACTCTAGGAGATTTAAAGTAGAGGGGAAAAAGAATGAAAGGGGCCCGGGTGAGAGAGCATCAGCCTTTGTGTCAGGCCATCTGCAAGGCCCTGTAGGAAGTATCAGGAGATGAAAGCACATTTCCCCTATAGTCTAGGAGCCTGAGCCACTGCCTTCAGTTCCTTCTTACTGCAATGTGAGACCAGTGATGTTTACTTGAAAAGCCCCTGGGAAGATGAAGTGTGATGGATGTGAAAATGCCCAATACAAGTCTAGGCATGAAGTAGACACTCAGTAAATACCACCAGAAGGCACAGCTCATCAAATCTAGTTAGAACAAGCTGAACAAACACAACAGCTGCAGTGCAAACTCACATCCAGTGATATATAGGTACATCGCATGCCAGAAATTAAAACAGTATAAGGAGATGGTAAGCCTCAATAATGTTTTATATTCATTGTATCTTTCAATGGTATTTCTAGTAGTTTTGATTCAATAAAATATATTAGTTACCTGTTCCTTTTAAAATATTACAACTAGAACATTTAAAATTGTAATCGTGACTATCATTACTCCTGTCAGACAGTGCCGAGCTAGAAAATACAGCGCAGTTATTGGCTGTAAAAGGAACTTGTTCAGGATGACCTAAGGAGTGTCCTAACCTATGTGCCACTTGGTAATTGTTGGTGAAGATGAAAACACAAAGCTCCAGTCCTGGATTTGTCCCCTCATGGTAATACCGAGCATTAAATGACACCCAAGCAAAAGAGTACTCTAGTGTGTACACAACCTGCGCAATGGACCTACAGTGTGTGATAAGACTGGGGTCTCCGGGAAGCAATAGCAGAGATGCTCATACTTTTCATGATGGCTGACTTCCTTCTTTGGCAGCACTGTAGAGCAGAAGGCTTCAGACAAGGTTGGGGGAGGCAGAGATTGTTGTTGGATTTAAGTGTCACTCATTTCTGTATGATCTTGGCATGTTATTTACTCTCACTGGGAGGTACGTGTATCATGGATTTGCTGGGAGGATTGAAGAGGCAAATACCAACTGTGTAGCCCAGTGTGAATGTTCAATTGCTAGTAACTATCTCCATCCCTCAGAACAATGCTTTGTGCATATTTGCTCAATCGATATTTGGTGAGTGAATGAAGTCATTCATTATTCCATCAAGCAGCAGCTGATTATGACTCTTCCTAAGATTCTAGTATTATAAGGCAGGATCCTACTTCTATCCCCTAGGCCAAGTCTCTGAGTGTGAACATGTGTCCAGTATAAATAGCCCCAAATGCTGAGAACAGGCCATCTGATGACTGTTTTCTACTGCTGTAGCATGTATACTTCAAAATTTACCCCATCATCAGGCCATTGAGGATCCAACCTAGCAATGTCCCTGATTCTTTTTTTAATGGATATTTTATGTATTTACATTTCAAATGTTATCCCCTTTCTAGTTTCCCTCTAGAATCCCCATCTCATCTCCCCCTCCCCTGCTTCTATGAGGGGTGCTCCCCATTTACCCATCCACCCCACCTCACCGCCCTGAAATTCCCCTACACTGGGGAATCGAGCCTTCACAGGACCAAGGGCCTCTCTCCTCCTACTGATGGCAGACAATGCCATCCTCTGCTACATAAGCAGCTAGAGCCATGGGTTGCTCTTTGGTTGGTGGTTTAGTCTCTGGGAGCTCTGGAGGATCTGGTTGGTTCAGTCTTGCAGTGTGTTCAACTATGGTGTAGTCCTTCTTGCTGTTCAAATTAGTCATCTAACACCTACTCTGATATAGAATCCTTCTGTAGCTAATCAGACCTCACTTCATTCTATTAGCTCTTCATATTCCCTCTAAGCCAGGCAGAGGCATCTTGGATTATTGTCTAATAACCTCGGCTCATTTCTACTCGGTTTATAGCATCCCTTTTCACTCTACAAATCCCCTTGGGTTTCTTTCAGCTTGCACAGGCTAGGCAAAAGAATGGAAGGGGTTGCACGGGGGTGTTTGGTAGGAATAGGGCTGTTTGCAAAGAATTATTATCCCACACTTATCAGCATTAAACTGGATTTGACAACTCCTAGCCCAGGATTTAAGTAATCTAAATCCTTCTTCATTTGGCAGCCTGGTTCTGCACGTTATTTATTGTGCTATCCAATTTATTCTCATCAGTGCACTTGGAGGCTTGGCCTTTGGCATCTTCAAAGCCAAATGATTTATACAAATAATAAAAAGATGGGGACTGTGGCAGTGAAATACAGAGCACATCCCCCCACTCCTTTTCCTCTTGTGTGGTTTGGTTCATCTACACGTTAACCTTGGACCTGTGCATCCGCTCCAGGGAAAACCCCTTCATCTTCCACTGGTCCCAGTGAGGAAATGTCATTGCTGTGGAGTGGGTTATCTGGTGAGACCAGTGACTGAATTCCAAATATTGATCTCTGTTTTTTGTATGGGAGGCACCATGCAGACCACTCCCTTGTCATAGAATCTGGGTTATCTAACCAGTTCTTGAGTACATACTGTTTATTGTCCTTACTGACCTCCAAGGAAATTGACATGCTGCAGCCCTCTCTCTTGGGGAAAGTGGAAAGTGAAAGAGAGGAATCCTGAGGGGTGTCTGGATTTGACCAAGTAGAAGAGTGGAATTGGTACCAGAGCTATAGCAATCTAGGTCTTAAGCTTTGCAATTTAATAAACCTTGTAGTGAATCTCAGTTATTAAAACTATTGGCAGCAGTAGCAAGTGGCCATTCTATGCTGCATCTTCCTCAGCCATAAAGTAGAAATGGTAAACATCAGTAATTATGTAGACTGGACAGAGAGAGCATTTAACACAGCTTCTCCATTTGCAAAGACTCAGCAGTAATGCTGCTTCACCCGCTCTATAATGTATGTCATGCAGTTAAGACAGCATCTGAGAGACTAGAGATAGAGCCTAGCTTATGTGAGGCCCTCGCTTCTACTACTGCAAGAAAAAATAATAATAATAAAAAGTGAGTGCTTGGGCATGCTCAGTAAATATTAGCTATTGTAACTGACACTGCCAGAACTCTCACTGCTGCTTCTGCCATAGTCACCACTCTGACCTCTCTTGTTAGTGCCACGACTCAGTGTAATGGTCAGTGTAAAAGCTCAACCAATAAATAAATAAATAAATAAATAAATAAATAAATAAATAAATAAATAAATAACAAAACAAAATAAAACAAAACAGAAACTCCCAACCACATATTGTAAAGGCCCGGAAGCACAAGGGTAATTACAGCATGCATGTCCTCCTAAGTCATCTCCCCTCTCTCCCTTTCTTCCCCTCTCCCCTCTCCCTCTCTCCCTTTCTTCCTCTCTTCTTCTCTCTCTATCTCCTTCTGTCTCTCTGTCTCTGACTCTCTGCCTCTCTCTCTCTCCATCCCTCCCTGCCTTCCTCACCTCTCTCCATATACATCTTCAATGCATTCAATACACCCATGTCCATTTTGATGTTGATGCCGATCCACACCTTTCTGCTGAAAGCCAGATGTCTTAGCCACTTACTTAGAACCCATTCAGATTTCACTTGCTTAGAATCATAGACTTTGTTCATTTATTTAGAATCGAAAATAACTCTATCAGGCCCATCTATTTAGAAACCACACACACACACACACACACACACCAGTTAATCCCATATCTCTCAAAGCATTGTCTGTTGACATCAGCAGACCCACAGTGCCATTGGTTGTGCGTGCCTGGTCCTATTCCCACAATTCTGTATGTGCTCTTCTGTATTTTCACAGATGACAGGACCTCAGCTGCTTGTATACATAGCGGTAGTGATGCTAAGATTACCTGGAGGTCCAGAAGTCCATATCTGACCCAAATTCTCCCATGTATTCTGTATCTAGAGCCAAGAGGAATGTTGAGTCCATAAATTTTGAACAACTGTGTGTTAATAATTTATGAGTCACAAATGGAATTGTTGTCAGTGCAACTTTTCTTGGCTGAAGCTGCCACGGGACAAGATTAGGATCAGTCAGTTCAGCTGTGTGTTCACTTAAGCAAGTTATCCACCATCATCAATCCCTGAGTTCCCCAGCTACAAGCTGGACTTGGACAAACACACAGCCTGGTCTTGTCGTATTGACAGGTTGAAAAAAGAATGTATTTAAGGGTATATAACTCAACCCCTGACTCCAAATATCCCATCAGTTGTTAGCTGTTAGTATTTCTTTGTTTTCACACTTCAAAATTCTTGTCTTTGATGTATTTTGTTGATGCCGTGCTTATTGGTGGTTAGAATGCAAACACTGTGGGTTTATTAATGTTATTGTAGTCTGTGGTAATGCTTATAAAATGTACTTTCCTTGTTTTAAGTTCTCCTTTTGGTTTCAGTACAGATGCCTCCAGTCTCGCTTTCAAGGCCAAAGCCACTGTGGAAATTGCATATCTCTCTTCTATTTCTGTCCCTCTTACTTTCTCATCAGCTCTCACTGTATTTTCTATGCTTTTGAAGAGAAAGGATATTTTCTGGGCATTCAGAACTGAAGGCCAAGGTATCCCACAGAAAATTGTCATTTAGCAATGCCTCACTAATGCCTGGCAATAAGGAAGACCTTGCAGGCACTTTTATGAGTGTGTGTATATGCCAGAGATCCTCTTATTGTGTATGTGGTCAAAGGAGCATTACTGAAATTCTTGATCCTTATAGTCACCCTATGCTGAATGGCTTACCTCTGACCTCTTGCTATCACTGATAGGCAGAATAAATGAATGATGGTTTCAGCTGCCTCCTTCTCTCTCAGGGTAGCAAATGAGTCAGCATCAGGGACTTTGCCAGGAGGTCTGAGTCATAAATATACCTGCAAGCCATCAAGTATCTCCTGAAAAGGTTGTTTTGAAACATCACACGGGAGAGAGTCCTTGGCCCTCACCTTAATCATCAAGTCACAGGGAAATATTTATAGATCTACCTCGGGGATAAAGAGGGGAAGCCAAAGCCAACTACACAGATACAGAAATGAGTTTGATATCGCAAGATGATAAATCTCTCATAGAGAAAAATCTAAAACATGTCCATGGATGAACATGCTCTGCCCCAGATTTTCATCCATTTCATTGGCTTTGTTTTGTAAGGAATTGCTGCATGCCTGGTGTTACACTAGCTCCTTTATCTCTCCCCCCTCACACCTCTCTATGAAAAGATGGCAATGTATCTATATCATTTTACAGAAGGAACTGGATCTCCCAAAATCTATCGGCCAATAAGTGACACACTATGTTTTGACATCCAGATCTATGTGATGTCAAATCTGAGTTCTTTCTTACTCAATTAAACTCTCTGGAGACTGAGGGAAAGTAAAGGCAAGGCTCTAGAGATGACAGCTGTCCTTCCCTGACATTGAAGGTGCTAATCGTCTAATAATAAATATAGTACCCTGAAGTGATGGGCTCTGGCAAAACTCAGTTTTACATTTTTGCCCAGTAGTATAAGCAGAACACTAGGTACCTTCAGATTCTCCCATACCAATACATACATATACATACATACATACATACATACATACATACATACATACATACACACATACACACATACACACATATTCATAAATACATAGTATGTAGTACATACATACATACACACATACACACGTACATACAACTCACACATCACTGCACTTCAGTTCCTAGGACTGCCAGGTTCTCAACAATCCTACTGCTCTTACAAACACTTTAGGAGGCCAGGAACTAGTAATCATCATATATTCCTGAATTGCTACCATGGTCCATTTTTTATTTCATCCATTCTCACTTCTTTGAAATATCTATTAGGAGTATCTTCATGATGTACATAGTATTTTGCTTATGAAAATATTTTTTTAAAAAATCCCAGGCTATTTAACAATGAGGAGATTAGAGAGGAGCCAATGAGCATCAGGTGCAGGGTTCTGGGTATATTCACTCACTCCAGTTTTTCCTTCCAAGTTCACACATAGGGTACCCCATCCCCTATCTCCCACTCCCCCTCCCCCATACCTTATCCCCCATTGCCCACCTCACTCCCATTAGCAGCCACAAGGATCTCAATTTCTCATGGAAATATAGAGTATCTCTGACTGCATGTTCAGGACCATTCAAGCTGCCCTGACACCCAACTCTTTAGTGACAGAAGTATAGTCTTCCCAATTATTGGAGCCTTCATTCTCTATATACATCATCCAAGGTTAACTCTGTGACCTTTGGCTTTGTAAAGAACATAGTCACTAGGCCCATTTTCTCCTCTGGCAGAAAAGAAATTAATGTTTTATTTCTGCTCGATGAGTAATAATTTCTCTTATTGCTAAATATGGGGAGATGATTTCATTTTTAAGAATGCCACCCATAAGAGTCTCACGGTGTCATGAGTAATGCTGAGGTGAGGCCTTTGTTCCCTTCCTAATGCTGGCTCTCACAGGCAACACTCACTAAAGCAAATCTCTCCATACCCTGCTCTCCTTTAGTTGAGAAATCACTTCATCTAAAAAAAAAAAGTTAACAATTTTATGATATCTAAAGTCACATATGATTAATGTTGAAAATTGAGAAATTGAAATGTATCAAAGAAGCAAAATTAAAACTGGAAAGTTCACTCAAGCATAAAAAGATAAATGCTGTGTGGTGTTATAGACATGTGCAATCTAAAACAGTCAGAGTCACAGAAATAGCAAGTTAAATGGTGGTGGAGCTGAGGGGATGGCTGTTGTTTAAAAGGTATAGCCTTTTAGTTAGACAGGAGAAATCTTAGTGATCAATTGCACAGCAGGGTAATTCCAGATAAAGATAATATATGTATAGCTCAAAATTACCACATAAATAGCTTTTAAATGGTTTTACAGCAACAACAAAAAATGGTATGAAGTAATAGATTATGCTAATTAGTTTGACTTAATTATTCCATAATGTAAATATAAATTAAAAAACCACATTGTATCCTCTAATTATAAAGTTATTATTTGTCATTGAAAAATGAAAACTAAAATAAGAAAAAATATCACATCACACAATTTTGCCCTTTAAACCTTAAATGCTTCTCTTCTGCCCTTAAGAAGTCATATCTATATCTAATATAGTTGAGGGAATCCACAGTAGGAAATGAAAAAATATCCAGGGGCCAGAGTCCCAACACCCAGCATTTGCCATTGACTGCAGTGGAGTAGAACAGCATGCCACAGCTTTGAGTCTAGGAGACACAGTATTTGACAGAAGAACATCTTCTGGGGGCTCCTCAAAATACTAGAGACGGTCATTTCTTAAGAGAAGGCTGCACTCAGCCATCCTCCTGGTGCTACTTTATATGAAGATGCAAACCCAAGGAGTTCCACTGCAGCTCTGCACATCCTGGTTACAGGGATACAAAACCCAACATTTACACAGCCAGTGAAGTAGTTTTGAAATCTAAAATTTTCTGTAGCCTCTGGGCATCCTGATAGTTACCCAGTGGCATTTGTGAACATAGTGGAGTTTGGTAATGTCCTCACAGAAGACACTACGGAAGATTTTTGGGTTAAGCCTGAGATTCGGGGGAGTGTAGTTAAGATACTGACTCAAAGAGCAGGCTGTGTGGCTTTGAATCTTGACTCTTCTATTAACTGAGCTTGGGATGCTAGAAACTGCCTAGCCTTCCCCAATCTGAATTTCTTTGCAATAAATGAAAAAGTAATAACACTAATACAGGAATTGGTTAGGCAATGGTGGGAGTCTACTTGTGCATGATATGGAGAATGTCTGAAAATTCCCAAAAGCTTTGTTAACATCTGAGGGATGGAGTGTACTTAACCATGCCCTGCTTCCTGGTGATCCTAAAAGTAGACACAAGCTTTCAGGGATCAGTAACTACTCTATTCTTTGTGCCAAACTTCTAGAGCCATCATATTTAGTTTGATGTAGATACTATATACTCACTGGTTGGCTCCAAATCAGTGGTTCTCCTGATGGTCCTAATGCTGTGACCCTATAACACAGTTCCTCATGTTATGGTGACACCCAACCATAAAAATATTTTCATCCCTACTTCATAACTGTAATTCTACTACTGTTATGAATTATAACATAAATCTTTTTGGCCATAGAGGCTTGTCAATGGGTCACGACCCATATGTTGAAAACCACTGCTCCAAATGGATGGGTCCTGCTTTTCTTCCTGATTTTGGTGCCTGGTGACTAGATTCCAAACTGTGTGGTGGAGAAAGTATCCTCTTCTCCCATGATGCAAGTTCTTCAGCCCCTCCTTCCACATCAGAATAGTCCTTTGAACCTATTGTTGCTTGCAGAACAGAAAAAGAGCAGGAGTTGGGGCAGGAGAGAAGTGAGGGCCTTGAATGTTTCTCATTGATTTGAAGAAGACTTGTGTGCCTCTGAGTTACTGATCATAGACTTCTTGTTCTCATTTTCTGTTGTGCCATACCCGCCATGTGCTGTGCCAGCCATGAACAGAACAGACGCTACCTATTACAGTCTAGTGGGGAAAGTGAATACATAAATGGGAAATATATTAGGGCTATAAGCTCTTTAGGGGGGAATTCAGGTTACTATGGAGACTTAGGAAGGTTTCCTATTTTAACAAATAAAGGCCAGTCTATTGAGAGAAGGCAAAAGCCCCTATATTAAGACCTCAAGTAGGTATGATATTGTTACTTCAAAGACTTCTATGTTCAGTGTAGTATGTATATATAGTGTTGAGGGAGAGCAGTATTGAAAACAAAAGCATTTTCTGTGGCCTGTGTTCTATGGTCAACTGATATTGCTCTCAACAGTCGGAGGAATTAAGGTCATTTGTCCTGACACAGGTTTTCTAACATTATAAAAGAATGCAGACATACCCCAGCTTCCTGGCGCTTGCATGCATTTGCCTATGGCTGGTTGCTTTTTTCCTGAGCTGTTTTCTTTGCCCTTTGTGATAAGAAAGTGGCAGAAAGACACTGTCTTCACGCTGTATTTTTTTTCCTTTCTATTTTCCTGATCAAACCGTACCACTGCAGAGGAAATCAAATCTAATCCTCAATATATTTAGCATGAAAGCAATAAGGAGCATTAATTCACTCCAGAAAGAGTGAGATACAGTTGGGTACTCAAAGAGAGAGTCACCATGGAAACTGTTTCCTTGAGATTCTGAACTCTCCTGGCTCCAGGCATGACTGTGTGAAGAAGGAGGGTGAGTTGAAGAGAAGCAATATCATGCCCTTTCTGTTGTCTCTACAAATGCAGCTGAGGGATTGCCATGAATTATTGATTGCGTGCATAGAAGGGGATATGAATTAGAATTATTAAACTGTTGTCTTGTAAATGAGTGTGTCAGAACACAATGGAACTTGTTCCTCTTTGCTACCTGTCAAAATCCTGTTGAGCAATCAGAGAGCTATCCTAAGGTCAAAAGTTTGAAGGGAAGTGTCAGGAGTTAGGGTGACGAAAGAGTCACATGAGCGACAGCTAAAGCAGAGAGCTGTCGAGACTCCTAGACACAGTTGCCTTTGTGTACCATTTCCCGATGATTACAGCTTCAGAATCTTTGCAGAGATATTAAAGGCATAAAGGTCAAAGGCCAGCTCTTGCCTTGGGGACTGTGTTAATGGGATGTGCTGGAATTTCTCTAAGGACAGTCTAATGGATGAAACGCTTTCTGTTTGTGTGCACGTGTGTGCAGCTTACCGCACACCCACTCTTCCAGCTGTCTTGAGCATACATCCTCATCCTTTAGTATTTCTCTCTCTCTCTCTCTGTCACCTCCCATTTGTGTGTAGTAGTCCCGTTAATAAGGTCCAGCATGCATTCAGTGTTTCCTGGGGGTTTGTGGCGATTCTGGATTCTTCTCAGGGTAGTTGAAAGTATGGGCTTTTGTTGGGGTGTGATTGAGTTTTCTTTATTCAAATAAATAAGCTGGCAAATGTCAGCTCAAAATACCCATGCTCTAGTTTGCTTCTCACAATAGCCCATGAGAAAGTTCCCATTGTGTGAAATTGAATTGTGGTGATGGCGATTCGTGGTGCTCGGTCATACAGTCAATGAGTGGCAAAATCTAGGTTCAAAATCTTATTGGAATCCTAAATCAATAGTCTTTTTCAGAGTATGACCGTGTTTTTATTTTAAAAAACAGAAAACCTGCCATGGTAACTTATATTCAAGCTGTTTGGGGGCCTAGAGCACAGGTCAGTGCCTTCAGTACACACAGAGTTATGCACTAAGAGTACAAGATAGAGCAAGTCCCAGTCTCCGAGGTACTTACCATCCTCCAGAAGTGGCCATGAATGAACCAGACAAGAGCCAAGGGTGCAGGGAAGGAGGTTAATGAGATTCATGCATCTGTTGAGACAGAGGCACATTCATCTTCATCTTCCAAGATAGGAAGAAGCTTCTGGAAAGTGAGGGCAAGAGAAGAAAACATTCAGGGTAAGATTCACAGCATGCTTTTAAACGTAGACATGAAAATAGGTAAGAAGGCTTTGAAAGAACAGAGCAGACGTTTGAGAAAAGTATGACAAGCAGGTTGACAAGTACACCAGTGTGACACACTGAGTGTGACACCAAAGTGGGGAGCTTTGGGTCTTGTCAACAAATGTGAGATATGGGGGGGGGGTTATCCTGTTTATATATATTAACGAATTAACTAATTAATTGCATTAAAAAAACACAGTCTTTTTCACCGTCTATTTCCATGGTTTGTGCATATGAGCACCTACTCTCCATTTCCCAGATTAAAGTTTAGGATTTTATAACATCTCGTGGTCCTTTCTGACTTGACCCCCTCTTTCCTTGGGGATTGTTTTTTCCCTATTCTGATTTCTCTGCAAGAGACCAGAGAATAATGACAGAAGGAAAAATAACAATGACCGCTTAAAGGGACTTTTAATAATTTTTATCAAATTAATAATTTAATAATAGGATGTAATGTAAGCACAAAGGTAAGAGATTTCAAACAGGAAGAGCAGCCAAGAGCATGCTGCAAAGTTCAAAATCACTCCCATCCCTTTAGCTAAACATTCCTTCAGACCCAGACACTACAGATGCAATGATCGCCAACATGCTATGTCAATAAAGAGACTAGTAAACAGGTACCTCACAGTGTAGCATAGGAGGAAGTAAGGGTGCTTAAAGTGTGCTTTAAATGAATACCTCGCCAGAATAGGAAAATCAAGGAAGCCTTCCTGGGAGTAAGGCATAACACTTAAGGACTGTATGTATATGGGCTATGCAGACCAAGGGAGAGTCATCGATTGGCTTGGCAAAGAGAGGGTAGGTAGGAGGGTCAAGAGAAGATGGAGGACCTGCCATGTTGGGGTAGTGGTTAGAGAGAAGTAGAAGGAAATAAGAGAACTTTAGAACAAAAGACAAGAAATATCCAGACTTGGTGAATTCCGTTTTGTCACAAGAACTAGGTCAACAGAGATTTGCTCAAGAGCAACATGGAACCAGCAAGCTGACGGTCACAAAAGTCTGCATTCATCGTCCATAAATGTTCAGCTGTTTCTCTGTTACCAGCTTTTTATTGTAGCTTATATTATGGGTAGCCACCTGGTTGTCAGTCATCTCCCTTTGAACTTGAGCCAGAAAAAACCAGCCAGGCAAGGAGCTTTCCAACCTCAGTCACATAGCTCTCGAGAGGACGCTGTTTTCCTTATTCTCTGCTGACATCCTTTGACTCCTCCACCACCACCCCCTTTCTGTGTCTTTGGAATGGGTTTGCACAGTGCAGGCTCCCCCCTCCTTTGATTTGTCTTATTTGTCCTCATGAAGTTTTGGGCAAGTTATTTAGTTCTCAGTACTCCCCTGCCTCATCTGTTAGCAGGCAGCTGTGAGAGAGTAGCCTTTGGAGCCCTGAGTTCTGCCTCAGCTCTGCTGCCAGCTCTGCGGGTAACCTCTCTTGTTTCAGACCCTCAGCATCTGCAGCACCATTCAGGACAGCACTACCCAGTAGATACGGTGTGAATGTGCCCTAGAGCATAAATGCACTAATGACCCCAGAATGGGACCTACAGCAGTCTTCAGTGAGCCATGTCTAGACAGGGACAGCCCTGAAGTGGGGAGCAGAGTGAGACTCTCAAGTTAGAAGGCAGGTCTGCTGGGTAACTGTGAAAAGCCCATCAACTCCAGGTGCCTTAGATCTCTGTAAAATGGAGGCGACAGAATGACATCTATCCTATGTGTGGGAACTGGGGAACAGGTTAGTACCTGAAGAGTACTAGTACTTCGTGTGGTGATAGCATGTGCGTGTGTGTGTGTGTGTGTGTGTGTGTGTGTGTGTGTGTGTGTGTGTGTGTACATCTTTATCCTTTGTTAGTACTGTTGATATTAATTATTGTTTTGCATTCTACTCGGTCATATCTGTTTGAGTGGAAGAGCAGAGGCTGCCATCCTACAGGGGCTGTTGCCAAGAGCAGCTGATGAAGGGGTGCATGTGGCCCAGTGCCAGGCACGCAGTGCTCCTCCCCACCCCTATAAATGTTTGTTGAATGAATGAGAGCAAAGTGCTTCTCTCTAAATGTCTTCTGTAAATGTTTTATCCTAATGATCAGGGGGACGCTTCCATTCAGAAGGAAGTGCCAAGAAAGTTCACAGGGTGGCAGCCTGGGCCTAGACCTGGTGGAGTCTGATTATATTGAACAAAATATGCTCAGATCAGTCTGTTTGTGCCGCTGAAGCTGTGCCAATGAGCAGCGAACTGTGCTTTCAAACTGGAGAACGGCCAGGATCTAGAGTTTCAAGTCAAAGTGGGTCCTACCTGTGTCTAGCATCCTCTCTCTCTCTCCATCTTGATCTTTGGCATGCTTTCTCACAAAAAAAAAAATCTCTACAAAGGCTTCCGAAGTCTCCAAACATCTGGCCCCAGATTTTGTGGCCAGATGCTGTCTAAACATGTTCCTGTTATAGCACGGTGAGTTTCTAAAATCATTAGAAACATAAATCAATCAAATCTAATCAACAATGGGTGATACAGAAGATTAAATAATGAAAAACAAATACATCTCCAACCAGGTCACATGAAAAGGAGAGAAAAACAGTCTACTTTGGAGATAAGATAACCGTTGGTGGGATGTTCTCAGGGACACCTACCGGATTCCAGAGTCAGGATAAACTTGCCATCCTTCCCCGGTCAAGGCTCGACTGGAGTCTCTTGGACTTTTGTACTCCATGCACTGCTCTTGAGTGTTTTGGGGCTTCCTTCTGCATCAATGCTATAACCATCTCTGCCGTTTCTCTGTTCTGAGGGCTTCAGAATGTGCTGTGGGCCATGCACAAGAAACAGTGCTCATCACATCCTCTTGTCAGATGTAGAAATGGGGTGAAACAACCTGCTTTACTCCACGGTAAAGAAGTTAGAATCAGAGTCAGATGATCAGAGACTAAGTAGTGTGAAAGAGGAACGCAGGTAGTCAGGACAGCCCAGGTGTCCGTAGGCGTTGCTGGGAGTTCACTACGGAAGAGCAGGAGACTGCGTAAGTTCAGGATCCAGAGGCCTTTTAGATGAGGAGCTGCTCCTTAGCTCAGGCCAGAAGGATCAGTGTGGGAATGAAAGCTGCTTGTTGTAGTGGTAGTGGTTGTTGTTATTGTTGTTAAAGAAAATAGCAATCTGGCCAGTTGTGGCAGTGTTGCCTGTAAGCCCAACATATGAGAAGCAAGTTCAATGTCACCCGAGCAAGTCTCAGAGTACCCAAGGCTGGAGAGAGGGAGGAAAGAGAGGGAAGGGGGGAGAGAGAGAGAGAGAGAGAGAGAGAGAGAGAGAGAGAGAGAGAGAGAGAGAGAGAATAATATCTGGACTTCTACAAATAAAGCTTTGTCATTTTGAAATGTTCAAAAACTTGGAGACTATATGAGCTGGCTCTGCAATGGTATTGACTAAAACAATAAAACAACTGCTGATGAGGTTTGCCCTACCTACTGCAAGTGGCTTTGGTAGTCCTACTATGTGGAGCCTTGCACTACCTGTTCTGAGTCCCAGGAAGTGATGCACTAGGAAAAACAACAAAACATGGTTACAGTTACTGAGAATCCGTGACATGTCCCTCTCTGCTCCTTACCTCACTCACCTCTCATCAGACCCCACTAAAGGTGTCCCACTATTGCCCTCATTGTACAGGTTTTAAAAAAAAAATGATGTTCAGAGACCTCAAGCAACTTTCCTAAAGAAATGACTTACAAATGGCAGAGCTAAACTGTATCTCTCTGACAACATCTAAAAACCATCTTGTTAAATGCTCACCATATGACTTCTACACAGACGTTCCAATTGCTGTGACCCTTCAGTACAGTTCCTCGTGTTGTAGTGACCCCAATCATAAAATTATTTTGTCAGTATTTTGTAACTAATTTTTTGCTACTGTTATGAATCCTAATGTAAATATCTGATATGCAAGATATGTAATGTATAATGCCACCCCCACCCCCAACCATGGAGGGTGTGACTGACAGACTGAGTACTGTCACTCTAGGTAAAGCGTTATTCTGATGTCAGTGTTTATGTGGTACCACTCCAAGTGCATTTACACACACACATACACACACACACACACACACACACACACACACACATGTGCATGCATTTGATAATATCCCCCATTACCAACAGGTAAACACTGAAGCTATCATTTGAACTGGGCGTGCTTGATGCCTCTGGGTAGGGCCTTTCCACCATTTATTGATTCATTGACAGCTGTCCCTCAGCCTTCGCTATGTCATCCTGCTAACTCCAGACACATGGGGTGAAGACCAGCAGGCCTTTGGAACTGGTTCCTCCACGAATAAACTGTCTAATCTATAAATCCCTTCTTTGCCATCCGGCAAGCCAATTAGATGTTTTTGATTGAAGTAGGGCACCTGATCAGACTTTTCGGCATAAAAAGGTCTCCCTCACACAGCCTCTGGTGTTCTAACATCTTTCTTCCTAAAAGAGTAGGGACTGTTTCAGACAGGCTCTAGAACTGAAATATTCCAAGAGCGAGTGTGCACCTCACAATGAGTGCACATAGCTGAGTGTACCTCATCAAAGAGATTGAGGTACATGTAAAATGCTACTTTACATTTTAATAATTCCTTCGGTTTGATGTACCGTGTGTGTGTGTGTGTGTGTGTGTGTGTGTGTGTGTGTCTGTGTGTGTGTGTGTGTGTGTGTGTGTGTGTGTGTGTGTGTGTGTGTGTGTTAGAGGACATGTGCCCAGGACACTAGGTAGCAAGTATCATTAAGAATAATGAGTGACCTAAGAATCCATGCTTCCAGTGAACATTGATTTTATCTCTGCTACCTATGAGACATTGAGCTGGGCAAGGAATACCCATGGTAAAACGTGAGCTGTGATCTCTTCCCTGGTTGACTACACAGTCTACAGGGCATTTGGTAACAAAGCCAATACAAATATAAATCGCTGGATTCCAGTGAGTATTTCCCAGGAAAAGCACAGGCTCCTTGTGACGGGCAATTACAGAGAGGCTTTGAACGGTGCTCTCAGAAATGGCTGCTCTCGGGAGGTGCCGTTTAAGTGGGAACCCTCAAAATTGAAGAGATGCTAGCAAAGGAAGGGGGTCTAGGCAGAAGGAGAGTGGCATGTTTTAACACCCCAAAGTGGAGAGAGATAAAGTGTTTTTATGGGATCCTGCAGCCAAGTGCAGGGCCAGAATAGAGTGAGAAGAGGTATCCAGAGGCCACATAATTCCACAACATTTCCTCCCCATTAAATGAGCAAAGCCTTATGGTGGTCCAGGGCTTCCATAGAATGGGGTCTAGTACATTCTGCTATTAGTTTCCATCCTGCTGAAGACCCAAGAGGCGTGCTTGAGATCCTAGTCAGCGCTGAACACCTTTAGTGCTTACTGCTTTGATTCCTTCTGTTGCCAGGTTGCCACTGACATTTTATTTCTTCCCAGAACATAACCAGCACATCACAGTCATGGCTAAAAAGGTGACTGGAGCATGGGAATGAAGGAATTTTGCTGCCTCATTTCTTAGCAGTCATATTCTCTGAGCCCTTTGCCCTCCCATACTCCCCAAAGGCCAAGACGTAGGTTGGGGGAATCCTATAGATGAAACAGTCCCTAAAAGCGGATAACTTGGGAAAAAGGAAACTTGATGTGATTTCTATTCCTTACCCATTTACTGTATTTGGGGTACTCCTTCTGAAAAAAAAAATGACCACTTGGTTTCTCAAGAACCAGTTTTATTTTAAAAGTATTATTGGAAATAACAAGCTCTAGGCAACTAAGCTGGCATAGGCATTATACAGCCCAGCAGTTGTCCCCCATGAGCATCCTAACCTGCCAGTGTGGACGAACTATGCCATGTTTGCTGTGCACAGTGTAAGAGCCTAAGTACTGGGAGGGACTAGGGAGATGTCAACGAAACTGCTAGGATTCTGTCCTCAGGGAATTCAAAATACAGTCAGGGAGATAACGCATACCCTTCATAGACTCAAACTATCTGCTGGTGTTTGTCCCATAACCCAATTTAAATGAGCCATACTCAAATAGGACGTTTCCCACTTGGTGAGCCATGTTTTAAAGGAAACCATTCTTGCTTCATTTCTAGAAGATACTAATTCTCAAATCTTGGGTAAAATGAAATGGAGAGTTGGTCAGCCAAGAGTATGAGTGTCTAGAGAGGGTGAAGGATTGACCATGGCTGAAACAGCAGGTGTTGACAAAGATGACGTTAGGCTGAGCCCAAATACATATCCTGCCACCCTAATAAGTAAAACACAGCTCTGGCTCAAAAGGGTTTTTCTGACAAATCACACACACACACACACACACACACACACACACACACACACACACTATGATTAAGAAATTAGGTTTTTGGCAGACTCAGTGAGTAAAAGTGCCTGCCACCAAGCCTGACAACCTAAATTTGATCTCTGTGGCCCATGTGATAGAAGGAGACAACCAGTTCCTGCAAGTTCTCTGGCCTACACACTTATGTTACACATGTGTGCCCACACAGATACACACAAGCACACAATCACATGCATGCATGCACAAGCACAAAATAAATAAATACGAAATTTCAAACCAATTGAAATACATAAAAGAATGGGCCAGGAAGATGGCTCAGCAAGCAGAGGTACCAGTCCTGAAAACCTGACTTCAGTTCCTAGGTCCCACATGTTAGAAGGAAAGTTGTCATTTGCCCTCTACACACGCCCATGGCCATACACGCTCACATACATACATGTAGTCATATACATATGCAATAATATATAATGAAAAAAAGGTGCACTGGTTCTATCCCAGAACTCCAGAAGCTGAGGCAGGGGGACTGACCTGAGTTTGAGGCCAGTCTGCACTATATAGTGAGTTCCAGGATGGCCCTGACTACAGAATAAAACCATGTTTTGATACAAAAGCAGGTTTTGGGAACTACGGTTGTCCAAATCTCAGTTCTCCCAATCATTAATCTGCCAAACTGGGGCACGTTATTTGACCTATCTGGGCTACCGTTTCTCTGGCTAAGCAATGGAGAAAGATCTTAAGGTCAACCATTGGAATTTTAATTAAATGACATAACATAAAACCCAAAGCACAACCTATGTATTCACTGGATGAGGTTGGAAACAGACCTAGGAGGAGGGGTATCCACAGGGGGTCTAGATCTGTGCCTGGAATGTAATAAAGCAATTCAGTAAATGACATTTCCAGAGAGCAAGTCTGCCTTTCTAATCTGCAATAGTGGCATCTCCCTAAGACTGAATGTGCTTGGAGTTAAGTCAATAGCGCATTAATTTTCGTTGAGTCTTCTTCATGACAATAGCAAATCCTTCCTCTGTCGTCACCACACAGTAAGGAATGTGCAGCCAGAGTTTCCATTAAAGACAGGCTTCCTGGAAGACACGCACACAAATTGCTTGGACTGTTCTTGGCACCATCCTCCGGTCTGGCTGTTGGCAAATGTCTATAAAGCTCACCCAGGTCAAGGATGAGTGTGAGGGATTCTTCCCACTTCTGACAGACTTATTTCCATGAGATAGGAACAGTGGGGAAAGCCACTCAGCAAGGGCCATGAGCAGGTCAGACTGCCCATGTGGAAGTGATCTCATGGTAATTGCACTTCACCTGTGTCACTTCAAAGGGTACACAGGTGACCAGCCTTCTCCTTGGCAGGCAGACTGAAGGCTAAAAGAATAGAGCCCTTTCTGTGCCTGGCTTCAAAAGAAAAAGAAGGTGGGGAGAGGAGGGAAGGGAAGGCGAAACAAAAGAAGAACAATAGGGTTTTGGTTTCCTCACAGCTGCCAGGAAGATCTTTGAACTGCCGAAGTATGGGAGAAACTTGGTACTCTCCGTCTGTCTTCCACTTTGATTTTAAGTTGGTGAGATACCCATATGTCATAAAATATGCCATTTCAATCATTTTCAGATGTGGAGTTTGTTGACATTAAGTACAATGCTAAATGACTTGAGAGTCCCGTTAAGGCTTATGTGTAGATAAGGTTTCAGTAACTTTTTGTTACTGTCTATCTTTTCGCATTGGGTGGAAATGGAGCCTGTTCCTTCAAGTGTTAGTGATAACAAGTCCTGGGTACAGGTGTGTTCCTGTATGAGTTCAGTTCTGTGTCTATAGCAATGGCACCGTGCTTCTTCTTCGCCATTCATTTCTCCTCAGCTGTTGCAACTTTCTCCCTGACACATAAGCTGCTATTATTCCAGTAATATTATAAATTCCTTTACTATCCTCCCTGCATTCCTCTCCACCCTTCCCCCTTTCTGTGCTGCCCTAAGGATAAAACCCAAGACCTCACACATGCTAGACAAGCACTCAGTTATGAACTACTATGTTCACGGAACACACACACACACACACACACACACACACACACACACACACACACACTTATTTCTTTATCATTCTGTGCAGCACAGTCTTTGAAATATTTACTGTTAGCTATCATCTCAAATTTCTCTCCATCTGGTCTCTTTTAAATTCATTTCTGAAGGTCCACAGAAATTATGCTTGTCCAAGCTAAATGTGACTGTTACTGCAGAGGGGTGTTCTAGCCTTTTCCTTTGCCTATCAGCAGTACTGGACAACATGGTACATTCACAATTCACTTGTCATTTGGGACACCAAGCTTTGTACCAACTTTTTAAAAATGTTTGTTCATTTTTATTTTATGTATATGAGTGTTGGGTGGCATGTTTGTATGTGCACCACATGTGTGCAGTGCTCTTAACTACTGAGACCTCTCCAGTCCCTTCCCTCATCTTAGAGACGAGCGCCTGATGGTTCTGTTCTTTTCTTCCAATAAACACTCTCCTTGAGATCTCATACCATCTTGTGCCTTTAAATGCTGTCCGAATGCTAATGATCTCAAAATCCCTGAACTCCAGACCGTATTTCCAGCAGCCCACACTCCAGCTCTGTTTAGAAACTCCCACATTTCCTATGCATGAAACTGAACATCTGCTCTGGCAGTAGCCTGCCTCACCCTTAAAATTCAAATCTCCAGTATGACAACTCTAAGGGCAGAGACCACAGAAACATTCCTGATTTTAGTTCTTTGGCAAATTCCAACAGGTTGCCCTCAGCATGCATGCAGAATGTGGCTTCCCCCTGATTCCACAGCGGCTGCCTTGACCAGAGTGTCTCCATCTTTCCCCTGGGTTATCTACTACACTCTCTATTGCACCCCTCCATACACAGCCCCACATCCTCAAACTGATTAGCATAAAACCCGACTGTTCCTTTATTGACTATTCCCCAACAACCCTCCATTTTTGCTTTATAGTAAAATGTATATGACAAAATAAAGTTTTTAAGTTTTTAATTAAAATGATTGTATTATTGCCCCCTTCTTTATTCCAGACCCTTCCAGGCTCCATCCCTTGAGCTCATCTCATTCCCCTTCATTTCCTCTCAAATTGATGGCCACCTCTTCATTATAATTGTTACATGCCCACATTATATATGCACAGATATATAAATACCACCTGTTGTGCCTATTCGGTGTTGCTTGTGTGTATGTAACAGGGCTAACCAGTTGTTATTAGATAACCAACCAGGGAGCTCATCCCTGGGAAATACTAACTCTCCTTTCCTCAGCATCAGATAGTTGCCTGTAGTTCTTTGTCTAAGGGAGCCATTAAATTTTTCTGTTTTAACCACTTTTAAAGGTGCAGTTTGTGACCTCCAAGTATATTGTGTTGTTTTGGCCATTTCACTCAGCCCAAGCCGTTTGCTGTGTTGTGCAAGAACTTGGCACGATCTGACTTCTCAATGTTTCTCCTTCATTTTCTCCTTCTTTGCCCTGAAATGGTTACCCTTATGCCTTGACATATGCATGCTCCTTCTTAGGATCTCTGCCTGCCCCTCCCTCAAATCTGGAAATCCCTTGCCTACTCCAGGCTGTCTCTTGAGGCCTGTAATGCCTCCCTATTTGAGTTGCAGTCTCTCTTCAATCTCAGTTCTATTTGATCCTCACAGACAATATTATTGGTTGTATAAAATACACAGTATAAAATATTATTTGTTGTGCCTATTGGGTGCTGTCTTTTCCCCACAACTAGAACATAAGCTCTATGTGGACAGATTATTTTATTTTATTTTAATCTGATTTATCTCAATCCCTGAAAGAGCACTTGACACAGTCTGGTGCATTTAAAAATCTGCTGGACGGACGGATGGACGGATGGATGGATGGATGGATGGATGGACAGATGGATGGATGGATGGATTAATGAATGAATCTATTAACATTGATCCTTTTTTGATTTTTCTGTTTAATATTTTTCACTATTATAGAAATGTATGAGTTGTATTTAACTTTCTGGAAACTGAAATATAAAGTGTTTTCAAAGTTCCCAGTTGTGAGTGGAGAGAGAAAAGCAAGAGGTGTCTACAACAGTTCGTCAATGTCATTAATGTTCATTATGAATGTTCATTAAAGGTTGTGTCCCATTGGTCTGACATTGGTACTATTCATTCTGTCTTCCTGTTTACTCTGAGTGTCTGGTTTTGCTTTTAAGGTTATAGAATGTTAACTGAAGTAGATAATTTTTTATCATTGTCTTCAAAACACTTCAACTTCTGGTCAAAACAAAGACATCCAAAGTTCAACTGATCTGTCAAAATGTTGTTGGCATACTTGAACATTGAAAAACCACCTTACTATAACAGCTTGTAAATTAGCAGCCACCATACCTTTATGTCATAGAAACTTCATGTTTATGGGAGGAAAGCAGACTCATTTCTTACTATTTTCATTCATTCCTTGGGTTCATATAGAATTTAAGAAGGAATGAAAGTGGGCCTAATATCCAATTGCCCTTACTGGGTACAATAGAAATCTCTTGAATGCAAGGAGGTAACATGGGTGTGTATCACTTCAAGCTGCAACAGCAACTTCTTACTGCTTTTTAAGTGAAAACTGGGATTCATAGTCTATGGTCTAAAATCCTCCATTACGAGCATCTTAGAACAACCTCTCCCCCTACTGTGTGTGTGTGTGTGTGTGTGTGTGTGTGAGAGAGAGAGAGAGAGAGAGAGAGAGAGAGACAGACAGACAGACAGACAGACAGACAGACAGACAGACAGACAGAAGCTGGAGGTCAACATTAGGTGTCTTTCTCAATCACTGTTCACCATGCCTTTTAAGACACAGTCTCTCACTAAACCTAGAGCTTACATATTGGGTTGAATCGCTAGACAGCAAACTCTGGAGATCACCTGTCTCTACCCTAGCACTGAGGTTGCAGAAGCACGCAGATATTACATAGGTGCTAGAAATCCAAACTCAGAGCCTCTTTGTGTGGTATGCACTTTACCAAATAAGCTGTCTCCACAGCCTCTTTCCAACAACTGTTTCCTAAGCCTCAATCTACCGTGACTTGTCAGCGCTCTAAAGAGAATATTCCCAAGCTCAAGGAGCACTTGTGTTTGGGAAATTTTTTTAGTATAGCTCTATTCCACTAGCTCCATGATATGTAAATACTATATACTCCTTACACAGAGTCCTTTCATATCACAGCCATAAGCTCAGAATTCACTGCCTATCTTATCCTCACCTCCCTGTCTTCTCTCAAAGACCACTCTACTCTGGTCCCCTTTCTTCCCTGTGTGTTTTCCCTGCCTGTAGCTCATCGGACTCTGTTCTTCATTCTTCACTGATCCACTTATCTGTTTCTATAGTCACCATTCATTGTTCTAAGTAAGAGCTCCCTGGGCTTCATATACCTTAAGAAAATTCTCTGTGCATCCATCTAGTGTTTCTTTGTTACTTTGCTTGGTGATATTTTTGGTCTCTATGAAATGATCTACTTCAGTATTGGCTTTCCCTCAGCAATCCACCAAAAACACAGAACATTGAGGGGCATCTGTCCTATGCTGAGACTAGGCATTGAATGATCCTTGCAGAGTTTATAATTTAGTGCATGAGAGAGGCATTCAAATGATCCCAATACCACTGTAATAAGAGTTAATGACAAGATATGACTTATGAAGAAGTCAGGGGGACAATGAGCCTGAAAATTAAAGGGAGCTGGCCTGGCCTTGGAGAAGTCAATATGTTTCCCTAGGAAAGTGATATTGGAGCCAACTCTCAAATAGGGGAGCTTTAGCTTCTGTGGAATGGGCATCTTGTCTCACTGACTTCAGAGCATCTGGCACAACACAATTTCTGACTAAAAATATGCCAATCAGATGTCACTATAAGTGTGTTTAGGTGGCACAGTGCCCAACTAAGAAGTACCAACCATTTTTCTCTTTTTTGGGACCTGAAGCTACAACAACAACAGGGTCAGCTACAGATGTCCCGCATTGTTTGGATGATCTGATGGTGCCCTGTATTGTTGATCTGAAAGATTGGCCAGGTTTGCATCACCTGAGTAGTTCATTATTCCTCTATGTTTTCAAAGAGTAGGTGACTGAAAGGAGACACCTTGACAGTGGATTCTACCTTTCCCCACACAGGCCCTCAGGCAAGTCTGAACAGCTATCACTTTCCCATTGCTTTTTTTTTTTTTTTTTTTTTTTTTTTTTTTTTTTTTTTTTTTTGCATTTAGAGACTTGTCATTGTAAAGACACCACTACCCTGTAGGGAAGTATCATTCTATCTGTAGGGAAGCCTCCTCTTTCATCAGTCCACATGTGCTTGTGTCACCTCACATGCTGGATATCTGGTCATCCTGGGGAAGTTGTGTGCCTTTTAATGGGAACAACACGGCGCTCACGACTTGCCTGCCTCCTACCATCTGGATTTTCACAACTCAGCAAGCACAGAGAGCTTCCCTGCATATGAGCAGAGAGAGCAAACCTCCCAAGGAGGGTGTGGGATCCCTTGAAAAGCATAATTTTATAATGAATGTTGTGTAGACTGGTGTAGGCATTCTCTCACAGGAACCTGCTTTCATATTTGCATGGTTGAAAAATAATGCAGCACCTCCATACCATGGAAAAGAGAACACAGAACGCTCCGTATTGCTAATTAAGCATGGTTATATGGTAGAGTGAGACGCATCTGTGCACATGAGAACTGGAGGAAAGCAATTTGGGGCCAAGAAAAGAGCCATGTTTTTTCCAATTCAGCATGCATTAATCATCTGGCCCTGTGAAAAATGCTAGGAGGAAGCCACAGACCGAGCAGCATGCTTAAGGACATGCTTTGGGGGCTGGAATATAGTAACAACCAAGGTTTATTCTTCAGCCCTACAAAAAGAAGCAAACAAGAATACTTTTAAATTCAAATAATAGAGAAGACATTCTACTAGCATGGATACAAGTTCAGGCATAACTGTTCTAAGGAAGGTCTTAGCTGCTCACTTGTCATTAAAAATATTGTCTTCTTTCTCCAGCTGTCAGCAGTGTTCTCTCAAAGTCCTCCTCTGTTATCCCACATCTCATTACAGATGCCACCAACATATAGATGAACATATGTAATCACAAGAAGACAAAACACATATATCACAAGAACACATAAGTGAAACCTAAGAGTAAAACCTTTCCCGGGAGGCTGGAGAGATGGTTTATCCATTAAAAATGTGTACTGCTCTTGAAAACGACCAAAGTTAGCTCCTAGCATCCATGTTGAGAAATTCACAACCACCTATAATTCTATCCCATGGGAATCTGATGCCTCTGGCTTATGTGGACCTCCCTGGCTTGTGTGCGTACATGCGTGCGTGCATGCGCACACGCGTGCGCGTGCACACACACACACACACACACACACAATTAAATAGTAAAAAATAATTTAAAAAATAACCTTCCATCAGAATCTTCAGTCCTTCCTTGCAGTTCTTCTACCCCATGAACACTTCTCTATCTCATTGGTCAGGCATCAGTGACCTGACTACAAACATGGATGAGCAATGCCCAGATTTCCCAGCCTCTGCAGTTGGACTGTAGAAATCTGACAAGGAAGAAGCACTGGGTGAGGGTAACCCAGCAAGAATCCTTACATCGCACACTGTCTGCCGTTATTAAGGTTAGAGGACAAGAGCAGACTGTCAGCTAATTCTGCCATTTGCAATACTGTCACACTGCTAGCTAAGGACATAATTGGGATATGATCCTAAGGAAATTGAACTGTGAGACACTTCTGTTTGATGCTACTTGTTTCCTGTGAGAGGAATACTAGCATCAGGCTGAAGTTAAAACCACTGTGGACAGAGTTCATGATTCTCCAACTAGAGAAAAAGGATTAAGTTTCCCAAGACACTGTTGACAAAACAGAAATCCAGTCTAGGTTAGACAAGAAGCATAGAGCATGAACAGCAAGAATGTAGCTTATATCTTTCCTCTTGTTGGGCCATAACCACATTTGTTCTCCTCCCTCTAGTGTGTTGATGGAAAAATGTGTTCTAGTGCACTATTTTAATTACCAAAGCTTACTCCCCCCACCAAAAAAATTGACCTGAAAACATGGGTACTAACTGAAGACTGAGAACCAAGACCAGGAAAGGAAACCACAGTTTCACAGAGCTAGGAGTAATTGATACCCATGGGAAATCAAAGAATTTCCTATTTCTTTAAAGGTCTACAAGGCTAAGGCCAATCTAACTAGCAATCTTTATGAAGGATAGCAAGGATGCATATATCTATTCTCCAGATGTCCCCACTACCAATGAATCAAGACACCTCACCTACAGAGAAGCTCCCAATTCTTTTTCTATGCAAACCCAGCAACTGCCACAATTTCACCCTGATACACTGTGAAGTATATTTTCCATTCTTTTCAGCACCCTTGTCCTAAACAAAGATACAGAAAAAGCCTAGAGCTGTCTCAGTCATCAGGAGAAAAGCCCAGGCCTGAGTGGGCAGAGCTGAAAAGCTGATACGGTAGGGAAGAGCTCGCTATCTTAGGAATGTGGTTAAGATGGAAGATAAGGCTTGGCCGCATTACCCATTCATTTCCATCACTATGATTGATATTCAGAGGGAGAGCCAGTGCCCTGGTCAGCGTGATCTCTCTATCAGTGGACTCTGGTTCTCTCTGAATCTAAGCTGCATTGTCCTTTGATCGAAATACCACCCCAGTCTATGTCACCTAATCACACATGCATCTCCTTTGACCAGGTGCTCTGTCCTGACTGCAGCCTGGTGTGTCACTGTGGGACACTAGGTCACAATCTCAGGGCTCCCTCTGTTTCCTTCAGCCTCCCATCTTGTGAATACAGCTGCCAGGTCAATAGCCATTGTTCAGGGGAAAGGAGACTTGATGTGGTAAATTGCTAGTGTGAAACTTTCGTAAGATGCAGAGATTGACTCCTAAAAGGAAAAAGTCAGTCTTCACAGTGCCAAATTGAACTAGAAACAGGGTTAGCGGGCCACCATGTTGTGGAAATTAAATCAGCACAAATAGATGGGGACGACCTCAATCCACACACGGATTCCCTTAGAAACCACATTTGACTCCAGTCACAGTTTGAGGCTTTTGTTTTTTCCATCAGTATGTGCTTTATCCCCACCCATATAGAAATTGGTGGAGAAAGGCTGAAGAATTTATTTCCTTACTAATTAGATGGACATGAAATTTAATGCAATATTGAGTTGTCTTAGAAACTTATCTAAGGGCGAAAGTCCCATGGAGAAGAATTGATTTCTGCCAATCATGCTTTGAGATGAGGTCGCTGTCACTAAGAGAGCTAGCTTATGGATGTGTCTAGTTCCTCCTCCTTCTAGACTCACAGAAGTTCTCCTGTCTTGAGTCACAATGGGCCCCACTCTGTTAACAGCATGCTTCAAACACAAGAGAATGGGCATCTGTAGTCTTGGTATTTTGAAATTGGAATGTGAAGGTGATTCATGAGTTTTCTATTAATTATTAAGCAGTCATAGCTGGAGATAAGTAAAGATGGATGGGATGGTGGAGTCTTCCAGCTCTCTCTAGCTGCTTTGCAGTGATAAATGAGTCAGGAAACAGGAAAGTTCAAAACAGACATCAACTGAACTGTAACAATGCCTATCCAGCTACCTGGTGAGCTTAAAATAAATACAAAGTCTTGGCAACAGGACAGAGGAATTCCACACTCTGCCATGTGGGTCACCCCATTCAGGTCACCCCATTTGGGTCACCCTTTCCCTTGTGAGGTTCTCAAGGAAGACGAAGCCCTGAACAACGGGGGCAACTACAAAACAAATGAGATTTTAAGGTCTAAGGCAATCCCTTATATCCCATGATGGAGGTTTCTAGTGGTGTTGGCTGGGATTATGGGGTCTAAACTTGGATCCCGCCCTATTTTCAACTGTGTATATTTTAAAGAAAGGAATTTATTTCAGAATCTGGGTAGAACCATATGTTTGTCATCTCTGGGAGAGTAGCTCTTGCTTTGCTGAGAGTGGCTTTTTCTTGACGAGTGAGATCTTCATGTCCAAAGAGCTACTTAACTATTTTGATACCCAGCTTCCCCCAAAGGAAAAACCTAACCTTTAGCTCTCAGTGGAAAGGATCCACAGCCCACGGTCTGGAGTTGGTGTGTTAATGTTGCTGCATGAACTGCACAGAAATAAAAACCTTTAAACTCAGTCCCAGTGAACGGAGCCTGGTACCACACACGGGTAATACCAGCACTCCAGAGGCTGAGGCAGAAAGATCATGAGTTTGAGGTCAGCCTAAATCCCAGTTTAAAGCAAGCCTGAACTATGTATTGTGGCCTGCTTTAGAAAAAACCAAACCAAACCAAACCAAATCAGACCAAACCAAACCAAACAAAAACCGACCAATCAAACAAACAAAAAACACAAAGATGATGTGAAGTTGGCACTTTTTGTTCCAAACAGGACTCTCCACCACCTTCTCATTGCTCATATGTCCCTATTTCTTTGTCTCTGTCTTTCCCTTCCTCCCTCCTTCCCCTGCCACCGCGTGTGTATATGTGTGTGTGTGTGTGTGTGTGTGTGTGTGTGTGTGTGTGTGTGTAGCATTAGTGTTTGAGCAATTTGATCAATGAGTGATGATTCATTCCTTAGTACTTCAGACTCTAGAAAGAGAAAATAGACAGCCGAGCCCACCTTGTATTCTAGGCAGGTCAGAAAACTATTTCTGTACCGGCTGAAAGGCCAGAGTCAGTAGAAATGTCAGCAGCACACACTGACCTCAGTCTGTCTAAGAGAGAGCATTCCAGGGCAATGCAGACAGTTGACAGCTGACTACTCCCAGCAAAGCTATGAGAAAAATAGCTTTAAAATACACAAGCTATGAGAAAGACTAGTGATCAGATGCTTTGTGTGAAGTAGCAAGTTCTCCAGTCATGCTGGACTTTGCTATGCCTTGGTTCATGGGTGACTATTATGTGAATCAGCCTTCCAAAGGTTTATCAAGGACTTAGCAATGGCCCGGCTTATTCTGTGGTTCATTTCCTCAGAAAATGGAATTCATTTCCAGTTTAGATCAATAAGGAATGAAGTCACCTTACCTAAGTGAAGATGATTATAAACCAGAAATCATAAACACTTGACCCATAAACCATATGCAGCCGACTGACAAGATTGGTGTGGGACGAGGATATGCTTGTGCGGGCGCCGTGTTTGTGTGAGTGTGCAGGCATGTGCCTCCATGCATGTGTCTGTGGAGATCAAAGGTTGTCATTCCTTATATTCCTCCACTTCTTTCTATCTTTAATATGTATTAAAAGTATTGCTTGACAATTTCATTCATGTGTATATTTCAATAATACACACCTTCTCTGCCCTCATTTATTCCCTCCCACTCCCACTGAACCCCTCCTCTTCCTTATTTTTTGAGACATTGTCTCTCGATGAACTTGAGGCTCACCAATAAGCTAGACTAGTCGGTAAGGTCCCAGATTCTTCCTGTCTCTACCTCTTAGCACTGGGGTCAGAGAAAGGTACTGCCATGCTCAGTTGAGTATGAGTGCTGAGAGCCCAGGCTCAGGTCCTAATGCTTGCACAGTAAGAACTTCACCCACCAAGCCTTCCCTTCAGCCTGCAAGCAAGATCTTCTCCTCAGCACACACTGTAATCCTAGATCTCAGGATATAGAGGCAGGAAGATGTCAAGGTACAGATCAACCCGTGAAATATCAGACGTCAAGTCAAACCTGGTCTACCCACTGAGACCCTGTCTTATAAAGGGGAGAAATTGATGCATGTTGAAAAGAAAACGTATTATCGGTATATAGAATTTAGATGTTTCCATTAAGCTCTAGACATATGGGTGTTAATTCCTCAAAGACTGAGGACAACAGACAGCATGTGCTACGTTACACTTGCTCCTTAAGATGGACCACGGTATTGTGTTCCTTCCTTGCCCTGGAGTGTTTGAACTGACTCCTGATAAGGAGTAAAACTTGGACTCTCTTTAAGGGTGCCTCACTTGGGTGACACTTCACTTGAGTGAGTGACACACCACAGATGATGAGGGTCGTGATTTTCTCTCTCTACTTCCTCACAAAGAGTGAGAATTAAGAATACTTTCAATAGGCAGAAAAGACACAGTATGTGAGCTGGAGAATTTTACGCTGCTTATCTAAATAAAGCTAGCATACCAAGACCATCCGAAAATGACGATACACACATAAGATGTAAGACTTGAGTTCGCCAGGGATCGCTGTCATGGCTTTTCACCTTACCCTTGCCTTTGCTGTCATAGGCTCCAGCCACTCCTCAGTCAGACAGCATAGTCACAGTGCTTTGCCTCTTTTGTCCTTTTTCTTCCCCTTCCCTCCCTTTCCCTTCCCCTTCCCTTTCCCCTTCCCTTCACTTCCCTTCCCTTTCCTTCCCCTTTATGCTCTTTCTTCTTTTTCTCTAAGCTCATTCCCACTCCCCAATTGTTGAAAAAGTGATTGTGGGGAACTTATCTCTGGCATGTTCTAAAACCAGCCCTAATAAATCCAGTCATAGGTAGTTCGCCTGTCCTTGGGCCACGGGATAACCAGCATTGAAGCTGACTTTCCTCCTAGTTATCTGTGCTCTGAGTCTGGTGCCTGTGCTTTTCTCTAATGCACCCTGATCTTGTGGCACGGTCGTTTTTGTACCTTGTCCTGGAAAAGACTGTGTTCACCAGAGGGTGTGTTGGGCTTATGCAAGAGGAGAGAGCCCTAATGAAGTTGGGGGGATTAGGGGGGTACCCCAGTGACTCCTGTACTCTCTGCTGTGGTTGGCATCTGCACCCTGATTCCTTCAATGTTCAGTCCTAAGCCTGACCACCACACTTAGCCCCGTCTTGGGGATTTTCTTAGAGCGAAAGAAGGGTCTGTGGTTGAGGAAAACAAGCAAAGGAAATCCATTTCCATGACCAAAAAGAAACTCTCTCTTCCATGGAGCAGAAAAGTGTGAATATGCCTTGCCCCTCTGTTCACCTCAGATGTTCCAGGAGCCCGCGATGCAGTGGGGGCACCTAGGAAATTCGCTATCCCCGACTGCTGCTTCAAGTGGTACTTAAAATGCAGAACATAAAACCCTGTAAATTCCGCTGCACAGCCGGATCCCTGAGCCCTTAAATGCACAGAAAAGTGTGTCTATTATCTCCCCATTCAAAGTAAGTGTGCAGTTACTTAAATTGCTTTTGTCTTCTTCCTTTCAGCTGACATTATCTCTACGGTAGAATTCAACCACACTGGAGAGTTACTAGCGACGGGGGACAAGGGGGGTAGGGTTGTAATATTTCAGCGAGAACAGGAGGTAAGTATCAGCCAATTGGAAATTCTCATTTTCTTCCCTTTTTAAGAGGAGGCCCCCCCACTGTGCCTTAATCCTCCTGTGTCTGTCGCCCTTAACCTTGCCTGACGCTTTGCTCACCAACAGTGAAACTGCCAAAAAGTCATTAGCATCCACAGTTCTAAGTTCAAGCTCACAAAAAGCACGTCGAAGAGGGTTCTCCCTGGGCAGGGCCTTATCCTTCTACAAATGAACATTGGGAAACAGCAGCTGTTCTCATCTGACCTGCAAAATTCCACAGGTGTTTACAGAGGCGCAAACTCCAGCTGTTGTCTTGGGATCTGTCCTCCAGGTATTGAAATTCAATCTCCCTTCACTTCAGGTACTGCCAGAATCCATAGGAGAGGAAAATGGCTTTATTTGACAACAGTTGAAAAGAGGGCATGTTGGGTAAATAGAGAGGAAAGTGACGCTCAGACTAAAGGGCTAAAACCCAACAAAAAGGCTTCTTAGCCCAGTGTATGGCACAGGCTGGCATGGGACCCTGAAGCTGGATATATTACATAATGCCATTTCAGTGGCTGGTTCATTCCTGAGGCTTGGGTTCTTCTAGGAATTCTTTTTTCTTTTTCCCATAAATTGAGCGTGCTCCCGCTGCCATGCCTGTTTCTGTTTTCTCAGAATGGAATTGTGGCCCGATTTGATTCCCTTGCCCTCTCCTGGCACACCCTAGTCCTTCCAGCAGGGTAGTCAGTAGTCTAGCAACTCTTCCCATCTGCCACTGCCTGCCTCTGAGATTAACTGGGCACCGGGGAGGCACCGGGGAGGAAGACTTCACAAGAGACCTCCCTAGCAATTTAATGCCCACTTTGTGCCTCCGAGCCATTTGCATTACGTCTCCCCCTCAAAAGAGGATAGCCTCATTTAGGGGTGATATATTTGGTAATTGCACATTATTTGCAATTAATTTCTATAAGGGCGTCATAATCCCTCGGGGTTCTGTGTAAATTCAAGTGCTCAGCATTAAATCAGGCCCCCAGCCTATTACACCGGCCCCAGAAACATGGAAATGTAGTTGGCAAGTAAGAACTGAATCGCTCTTCGTGACCTGGAATTTTTCCTGTTTTTTCCAGAGCTGCCTGGTGCTAATTGGTCTGGCACATGCTACCCACACTTGACAGTCTGATTTGGATGGTAGCAAATCAACCCTCTTAGAAATTTATTGTTAAGGTGGACCGGTGCTCTGTGAGTGAGCAGGGGAGTAGCAAAGGTGTCAGCATCTAAAGTCCTTTGAAAACTGATTTTCAAATCTCCAATTTAAAAAAAAAAAATCCAATTAGGTTCACAGCTATGATTAAGGGGAACTGGAGGAGCTATTTAGCATAAATTACCCAAGGCTGTGTGTTACCAGTCATATCCCACCCCACATTTTCTGCTAGATATTTATAGGTTTCACCTATTTTCATTTACTGGGAGATTTGGGAAGCCTGATCCATTAGGCGAATGATGGGAGACACACTTTCCAAAGCAGTCTAGGTGGGGTCACAAGAACATAGAACTCAGCAAGGATGAGGATCAGGGAATTCAGTGTTCAATTTTGGGGGAGCTTAGGGGTTCAGATTTACACATGGCTAAACTGACAAAAGCCATGTGACATCATTTGGGGACAGTGACTCTTCAGGACCCCAGTCCTCAGTGCCTGCAAACCACTAGGCTCAGCAAAGGCACCCCCTCCTGGGCACGCTGAGATACGCCTATGGGTGGCCTGTGTCCTTCTAGGATCATATATTTTTAAATTGAACCTTTTCTTTAAAATCAAACATTGATTTAAAATACGTTTAATAAGAGTCAAACTTTAAATTTTGAGCAGATTTCAAAGCCAAATCTCAAGACTTTGGGAAACTGATCCTAAAATCCATGTAATACACCCCTCCCCCTTGTGTCTTCCTCCTCTTCCCCCTTTCCCCTCCCTCCGAACCCTGGGCTTTCTGTGCTGTGCTGGTTCCCATCATTTATTTAGCTCCTGCTGTTTGCTCTTTGCATAATTAGGGGCAGGGGAAAGTCATAGGTACAGATGATCTTCTCATCACTTACGCTGGATAAAAAGGGAGATGGAGGGACTGGTGTTCAGATCGATCTTCATGAGTGTGACCCTGGAAGAGTCACTTAATCTCCGAGCCTCTGGGGTCCATCTCCCAGCTCTGCCTACCTCTCTGAGATGCCTTTGCTACAGCTTTGCACCTTTCATAGGGATTGATCTAGTGTGTGTGTGAACATCTCCACAGAATGGCCCTCTCAGCACTTCCTGAAATGCATGAAGATTTAATAGTGGATCTTCTATTTGTGTGTTAACTTCTTTCTTTCCTTCTTTTCCTTTCCTCCCTTGTTTTGTAAGACAGAGTTTCTCTGTGTAACAGCAGTCCTGACTGTCCTGGAACTCCCTTTGTAGACCAGGCTGACCTCAAACTCACAGAGATCCTCTCCTCTGCCTCTGCCTCTGCCTCAAACTCTGCCTCTGCCTCTGCCTGCCTCCCTCTGCCTCTGCCTCTGCCTCTGCCTCTGCCTCTGCCTCCTCTGCCTCTGCCTCCTCCTGCCTCTGCCTCTGCCTCTGCCTCCTCCTGCCTCTGCCTCTGCCTCTGCCTCTGCCTCTGCCTCTGCCTCTGCCTCTGCCTCTGCCTCTGCCTCTGCCTCTGCCTCTGCCTCTGCCTCTGCCTCTGCCTCTGCCTCCTGAGTGCCGGGATTAAAGGAAAGCACTACCATGCCTGGAAACTTCTGTTTCTATGTATATGTTATGATATATTCTTTTTGTTGATATAGTTTTAAATATATACTTTACAAGCATGTGTGCGCGTGTGCGTGTGTGCGTGTGTGCATGTGTGTGTGTGTGTGTGTGTGTGTGTGTGTGTGTTTTCTGATATTTGCCAATGGAGTGCATGCTTTCAGGACCACTACACTGAAGCTAAATCTATGGATGCAGTAGCTTGGTGTCTACTCTCTGATGCAGCCTCCCAGCAGGCCCCTAATGGCTTTTCTCAAAGGGGAAAAAAGAATTCGTGAGTTGGCACATGTTTTAAATGGTTTAATATTCTGTGTGTGTTTTACCTTCCTACAGAGTAAAAATCAGGTTCATCGTAGGGGTGAATACAATGTTTACAGCACATTCCAGAGCCATGAACCCGAGTTCGATTACCTGAAAAGTTTAGAAATAGAAGAAAAAATCAATAAAATAAGATGGCTCCCTCAACAAAATGCAGCTTACTTTCTTCTGTCTACCAACGGTATGTGGAGGGGGGGTTTAATTTGTTTTCTTTTTCTCCTATTCAATATTTTCAGAGACAGTCAACCTGACCTATAACTTTCCCTTAGCCTCAGTGTCCCTTTGTCCCATGTGAGCTAGTGAAAAACTTAGGAACCCTGTCTGTAAGATGCTCTGCAGAATTGATGGTGCACGCAGAATTGGACTCAGTAAGTAGTAGCTATTCACTTTATAAATATCAAATTTATGACCCAGTTTTGTGGAACCCGTTATCGGCAGTTTCCTAATGTAGATTGCTTGCAGGTGTTTGGGGAATGTGACTTCCTGTCTGAAGAGTCATTGCATGTTATTCTGGGGAAGCATTTCAAGAAACTCGACATACTGTTGGCATTTTGAAAAATAGTTATTAATCCCTGAGTATATTTTCGGGTCTGCAAAACAGATGTCTGTATCTGAGAAAATCAAGTTCTGAGCCAGGAGCACAAGACCAGAGGGGTTGGGGATGCTCCCAAAAGCTGATCAAGAAGCAGCAGTGTCTTCATCTGCCTTCAAACTCTCCATGTCCCTTATGTTGATATAAATTGATATGACTAGAGAAGAGAGGAGAGGTTATTGGCAGGTGAATAAAGCCTGCTCATATATTCCCTCCATGAAAGAAGCTGATAACACTCTAGGATGTTAACCTCTCTCTGGAGAAACAACAACAAAAAATGCCAGTTTGGAATTCAATCCTACTGGGGAATACTAACGGCAAATAAGTAACAAGAGGATTCCGAGAGGAAAACCAAAGAGCAAGGAAAAGATCAGCAGGTGACTCATTTTATCACATGTATGAGTCTATGCGGAACACATGCATAAGTGTGATCTAGGAGTGTCATATCAAGAACAGAAATATGGGGACAATGTCTACAATACAATCAAGCATATATTCCTTGTTAAAGACAAGAAAGACGCAAGCAAAAGGCTTCCCGTTACTAAATCTTGACAGTGCATTGTAACTTTGCAACTTTGTAACAAAGTCACTTGTAACTTTGTTCCTTCTATCATTTTAATTTTGAAAGTATATACAGTGAATCATAGATCAAACTTACAGTAGAAGGAGGGAGGGAGGGAAGAAGAGGGAGAGAGAGAGAGAGAGAGAGAGAGAGAGAGAGAGAGAGAGAGAGAGCCATCAAATCCCTCAAATATAAAGTCAGCATACAGATCTGAAAATCTGAAAACGTGATGATTCTATTCAAGCAATCCTCCATATGGCCAGGTCTCCACTCATCTGGCTTTGGTTTGAGTTTTTTTGTTTTGTTTGTTTGTTTTGTTTTGTTTTTAAGATTCCAGTTAATGCCATTCCTTCCCGTAGCTGCTTTTTGTTTATTTGTTTTGTTCTGTTGTCCTGTTTATAGCTCTATCTCTTGGAGGCCAAACCACAGCACCTCCCTTCCATTGATTCTCTCATAGTTGGTTGCCTTCTGTTCAAGTCTCACGCAGACTTTGTTGTTTCACACCGCTCAGAACGGAAGGTTTAATGTGGTAGTTTTAATGTAATTACTTCAGTGGCAGAGAAGTGTCTGATTGTCTTCCATAGCTAGATTACATTATATTATGAAATTTAGTCTATTGATTATTGCAGTAAAATCCAAAGGCTTATTAAGTACTTTGTAGGGGGGATGGGAAAGAAAGTGAAATTCAATGAAGATTAATTATATAGCATAATGTTCTGTTAATTGAGTTTTTAAATAGTTTTTTGATTAACAAGGATATTATCTTCCCATTTGGGATGCTATTTCACATGTCAACTGCATCTCAAACCAACTCTTCTAAGGAAAATCCACATGTTCGTGTGCGGTTTTCTTTCCTATGATAATATTGAGGTTAAAAATCCACCCCCACCCCATGCCAAATAGGTTAACATTCAAAAATTAATGGAAGACGATGGGAATTGCTATATAGAAGAGAACATGAAGATAGATGATAATGTTGTGTTTTAAGCTGCCACACGTGGTGAGAAACTACCCAGAGAACAAGCCAGAAGAAAGAAAACGCCATTTCTCATATTAACAGCTGCATGCTCCTTAGAGTTTTTCCCCCCACAAAGCTTTAAGATTCTGAGTCAAATGAAAATGCTGTGATAATAAAGTCAAGTACGACCCCGGGCAACACAACCCTGGGGAACTGGATTGAATTCTCCGTCAATTATCTTTTGGAGGGACAGGGTGCTTATCTCATTAGTAGAGTATAGATACTAATTCTACTAGGATAGGTTTTTAACTTTGTAACTTTTAAAGAAAAGCAAAGCTCCCATTCCATTGTGAAATAGACCTTGAAGTTATTTGCCACCTAAAGATACATCTGGGTTGTTGCTTAGCCTGCCTGGCTGTGTGTACTGAGAAAGGCAGGGCACTAAGGTGTTCATGGTGAAAATTAAGAAAATACCTGAGCACAAAACAAAGACAGAATATTCTGACACAGAGAGAACCTCTGCTAGTGTCATCTAAAGGAAAAAGAAAAAGATGTTAATAATGTGCTTATTAACAGAAAGATGATATATTCTATGAGGTGTTTTAAGCCAGGTTTTAAAATTTAATAATATAACAATAAAAATACTTCTCTTGCTGATATATTAAAAATACCATATGATTTTTCTTAATGATTGCACATTATTCCCTCATATGATTTGGTTCCTCTGTGGTTTGACAATAAGTCTCCCACTATTAGGCTTTTAGTTGGTAACACATTCTTATTACAAATTATATTCTGTAGTATATTACATTGCATGTCATAAATTCAGTAAATATATGTATATGGATAGTTGTTGGTATAAATATATGTTCAGGAAAAATGTATATTACCCATATGGCATATTGCTTGCTAGAAATAGTTACACAAAGAAATAGTAGAAGACAATACAGAAAATGCACACAGTAATCTTAGTCTACTGGAACTAAGAGAAGTGTTGCTTTTTTTAACCTTTCTGCTTATTCTCCTTTTCCAATTACGATGGCAGGTATATCCTATATAATAAAAGAAAGGAAATGATTAAATACACAACTTAGTATATATAATGACATTGTAGTTCCTTTCCTCAAAATACTGCATAGAAAAAATATAAAAACATGTACAGGAAAGGTCATGGTGGAGCATGCCTTTTCGTCCCAGCACTAGGCAGGTAAATGAAAGTAGTGTCCATTCCAGGCTACTAAGAGCTACATAGGGAAACACCATCCAAAAAATTATAAAAGAATATATACAAAATTCTGATCATGGATTTTCTAACTGGGGGTCATATGGGTAACTTTTACCCTTGTGTTTGCCCTGTGATTTCTATTTATCTCTATGGCAATGTATCACTTATGACATAAAATATAAGATTAAAATGCCTTGCAAATAAATGGATTTATACCCATTTCAAAGCCAAGAAACAGAAAAGATTTAGTGGTGAAATTCAACGGCTCTTAAGTTGTTCTCAGCCACAGCTGATGAGGAACAAATCAAGTGACTGTGAATAAGGTTCGTGCTTAACTTCCTCACTCTGAAAAAGCAGCCTCGTGTGAACAGGATCTCAGGAGAGCTTGGGACCAGAGGGATGTGAGTGTAGAGCTAGCAGTTTCTAAATTAAGTCCACAGCTGGGACAGGCTCTCCTCCCAGCACAAATCACGGGAGTGAGCACAGAGATGAGAATCCATGGATCCCACAAGGAGCAGTCTGGCCAAACATGAGAAAAGGCTTGGAAGCCTGAATAATACCTAGGTGTGTGAAAATGGAATTTTACTAAAATATGGAGATAGCTGCTGACAGCCCACACCATAATACTTTTAAGACCTCTAAGGACAAGACATGATGTATTGATGTCCTGTGAGGTCATGTGCCTCTGATTGCAAGAGTGGTCCTCCCAAAGGTGAAGAACCTAGAAGTGATGGTGTGGAACCTGGGGACTAATGGAGAATTGAGGCAGGACAGAAAACCAAAGAAGTCCCAATGAGGACAGCTTTTCTCCCCAGAAACTAGAAATGTGTAGGCATTCTTGTGAGATGATGCTCACAGCAAGAGAGTTACCTATTCTTACTACAGATGTTTGGCACATAATGCTAATTCTAATGACAGCTACTATTTGGACACTATCATTAGCCCGACACAATTAAGCATAATGATTCATTCTATCCTAATATGCCCCATAAGAAAGATGACATTTCTAGCAGTTTATGAATAAAGTGGGGTATAGAGTGACAACTGTGTACTGTTAAGATATATGGATGTGTGCATGCTGAAACTGAGATTTAAGTGGGTGGTCCACACTTCCTTGTTTCCTGATGATCATTTCTGACTTCAGGACTACTTTGTATGTGCCTTCTCGCAAGGACCATAGTCCTTGGCCATGTGCCTGCTGATGGAAAAATAAGAAAGAAAAAGGAAGCCATGACTACTCGTAGATATGGTAGAGAAGAAGGATTATTCTAGATATGAAGGAGAAAATAATCCAGAGACAGAGACAAAGGCATTTGGAAGGGTCCAGAGTGAACATGGCTGGACTGAATCAGGCCATGTGTGAAGATAAGGGGAGAGAGAGCAAAAGAGGAGCCTCAGACCAAGAGAGGTGCCTGGGCCAAGAGACTAGCATAGACAAACCAGTGAGTTATATAGTGCCAGAGATTCTGGAAGAAGAGGCAGTCTAGTCCTTTGGCTTGGAAAGTTCAGGGTAGGGACAGGGTATGCTAGCCAGGAGGATTCTGAAGCAGGTAGGGACTGAAGGATGCTGGGAGAACCTGGCAGCCAGTCTGTTTTGATATGCTAATAGGCATCTCAGCCTTTGGTCCTGAGTTTGAAGCCTAACATCTGTTAGGCAGTAGGGGGAATTAGGCCCAACAGTATCTCACAACAATTCCTGTCCAACGGAGACAAATACAGAGAAACGAAGTGTGCCCTTGCTTTTCAGAAGGAAAGGCAAAGACAAGCGCAGACTGGGGGTGTGAGATCTGATAAGAAAGGCGTTCAAGGACATATGGCACACAGACAAGACTAGCTTAGCCCAAACATGTTTTCTGAAAAGGTAAAATTGAGAGTCTGGGTAGAACATGTCTCACCAGGTCTCAGAGTTCCAGATTCCTTCCATCATTGCCTTGGGCTGTCAGCACCAGGGGGCACTGGAGTTCTCGTCTTTTGTTTCATTGCTATGGAAAAGGACAGGTGTCATTAAGAGACGAATGGAGGTAAAACAGTCTAAGCTCTAGTTTATAGTTGGGAACTAGCAGGAAGCAGGAAGCAGGAAAAGTGATGGGGTGGGGGCGAGAAGAGATAGGAGCAGAGGAGGGAGAGGGGCTAGAAGAAGAGAGAAGAAAGAGAAGAGGGAGGGGAGAGGAGAAGAGAGGGACTGGTACTCAGGGTTTGTACATACTAGGCAGCTGTGTTATGCTACGACATAAGACCATTTTGCTTCATCTCTATATTGTTGTATTCCCTGAATATTGGAAAAGTATATTATAGCAAGGAGATCAATTCATAGTCAAGTTAATATTTCTTAACATTGATATTGATATTATTAAGCCTCAACCACACCCTAGGTACCATTAAATGCTGAAAGTTCAGTGATAAACAAGACAGATGAAACTCAAGAGATTTCTAGTGACAGATGATAAAAACTGACCAACATAGCCAATTGATAGTGAACTGTAGTAACAGAATAAAAGAAGAAGAGGGAGAAAAAGAAACACTGGTAATCAAGGAAAAGGAGAGAAGAAAGAATGGAGAGTTGTGATGCCACTGTGGTTTTATACAGATTTTACATAAACTACTCTGAGGTTGGGGCATAAACAAAAGTGAGTGAGCCATGTGAAAAGGTCATAAAGGTCATGGGGCAGGGAGATAATTCATTGGCAGAGAACTTTTCTAGCATCTACAGCCCTGTGTTTAACCCTCAGTGCCAGATAGAAGAAAGGAAGGAAGGAAGGAAGGAAGGAAGGAAGGAAGGAAGGAAGGAAGGAAGGAAAACAGACAGACAGTAGATAGATGATTGATGATAGATAGATAGATAGATAGATAGATAGATAGATAGATAGATAGATAGAAGATAGATGATAGATACATATATAGATATATTCATACACATAGATATCATATATGTGTGTGTGTGTGTGTGTGTGTGTGTGTGTGTGTATTATATGTATTAGACAGACAGATAGCAGCTTTACTGGCCGAAGGTGCAGTATGTTCAAAGACCCTGAAGAGGAGTGTGCTTAGTGGCTAGGCACAGAAAGAATCCATGTAACAGTAGCACAGGAAGCTGGGTAACAGAATGGTCAGCAGTATCAGAGGGTCGAGGAAGTCAAGAGTACCAGGTTATGAAGGGCCTTCATGGGCACGGTGAAGACAGTGTCTAAGGGTGGATGCTCAAAAATGAAAATGGTAACAGTGTCCTACTGCCCAAAGTGATCATGAACATTAGATTAAAATTGTCCTTGAGCTAACAGTTACAAAGTGAACTCTGTATGTGACTACTCTTACTGGGTTTCAATCAGTCTTTTTATAGAATGAGTCAAATTAAAATGTAAGGTATATGTTCGAACAGTGCATCATCAGAGAAGGGCATTGTCCCAACACAATCTGCTTTTGTCTTGCCTTGTGAACCTTTCCTTCAAATGACATGAGATTTATGTAGCACAGAATTTGGAGAAGCTGGTTCCTATAGCTCATCTTACTATTGTTACCTTGACTACCACCTTCCTTGCCCAGCCATCATGACTTCTGATTGTCCTCCACAGATAAAACTGTGAAGCTATGGAAAGTTAGTGAGCGTGATAAGAGGCCAGAAGGCTACAACCTGAAAGATGAGGAGGGCCGTCTCCGGGATCCTGCCACCATCACAACCCTGCGGGTGAGTGTCGCTGTTCCAGCCATGTCTTTCAGCAGCCTGGGCTAGCAGGGGACAGGGGATTGCCCCCCTGAAGTTGGGCATGTGCTGGCCACAACAGCAGATTACAACTTTAATGTGTGGTTGCAGGCACTGGGCAGATTCTCGGCCTACCCATCTCTGGTGGCAGATGGAGGAGTGGGAAAGGTGCCAGGCCCTAATGACTACAAATCCATGTTTCTGTTTTGTCCCCAATGACTTGCCACATGGCCACTGCCAGACATTCTCAGCCTGTCTACTCACATTACCCAGTGTGTCTTGAACACCTTCTGTAGTTGGAATAAGGGGCTCAAGACTAGTGAGGTGGAAAGTCTGACTTTTGCCCTTAAGAGCCCAAGCTTCAGAATCTAACAAACCTGGGTTTGTACCCTGCCACTTACCAGAATCTTCCATGGTGATTGCATTTGTCTTTGTGCTATTTTAGCTAACGACACTACTTAAAAAGGAGGAGCCATTTGATTTAGACCACAGATTACAGGATTTCATTCAGGCTCAGCTGCCTCTATTGTTTCCAGGTTTTGCTGAGGAAGATAGTAAAGTCATATGTAGAGAGGACTCGCTTCGTGGTGGTCAGAAAGCAAAGAGACAGACAGACTAGATGGAACCAGAGACAAGCTATTCTCCAGAGACACATCCTCAGACTTACTCTCTCCTACTGGGCCCTATCTTCCTCTAATTCCACCAAATGATGAACTCAATAATGCATTGACTTGTTGATGAAAGCCTGTATGATCCATTCACCCTTGGGTGACTAGAGAACAGAGGCTCAGCCTTCCACACATGAATCTTTTATGGAGGAAATTGTATTCAAAACAGAGCCTTTGCTTAATCCTTTTGAACTTTAGTCAGACAAGTTATTTTTCCTTTCTTCCCCTGCAACTAAAAGCCCATTGTCTATGAACTTGTGAAAGCCAGGGGTGGAAAGTTCTTCCTCTGTGGCTGTTACGCTCAGCAGGTATATAGACTTTGCTCTCAGCCTGAGTGGCTTCCTTACGGCCTCCAGATGTGCATAGCCTGGTAAGGAGGGGTCCATTACAGCACTCACACTCAAATGGCCCTAACTCTACACAGAGTAAGACAGATGCTCAGACAGAGAGAGTTGTGAACTGTTACTTGTCCAAAGGAGAAAGAGATGGCGTTTGGTTCTGAAAGCCTGGAAAGGCCTCAGAGAGGGTCACTAGTAAAATGAATTTCTAAACATGGAGCATTAAGAGAAGACTCTCTAGCTCAGTGATCTCAACCTCCCTAACGCTACAACCCTTTAATATAGCTCCTCGTGTTGTGACAACCCCTGCAACCATAAAATTACTTTTGTTACTACTTCATTACTGTAATTCTGCTACTTATTATGAATCATAATGCAAATATCTGTGTTTTCCAATGGTCTTAGGCAACCTCTGGGAAGTGGTAGTTTGACTCCCAAAGGCATCATGACCCTCAGGTTGAGAGCCACTGCTCTAGTTATAGGTAAAAGTGATGTAAGACTGGATGGTTTGTTTTGAATCTGTTCAGTGCAAACAGTAAAGTAAGAACATGTTGGGACCAGCCCTAACCCCACAGGACTTCTAGCACTCTAAAGTGTGTTCCCAGACACCAGCTGCTACACAGAGGGCCAAACCTGAAAAGGGAACAGCCAGCAGTGAAGCACATGCCAGTGGGGAGAGAGGATCTCACCCGGGTACAGACGCAGAAGAGGCCACTGGTGATCACTGTGTTCCTTTATCAGCTCACTGATTCATTCATCCATCCATCCATTCATTCATTCATCTATTTGTTCATCAAAGGCTTTCTAACACTCTGCTGGTCACAAGATCGGGCTATTAGGCTTATCCTGTACTGATGGACACCATGTCTTTAGTTGTGTTCCTTTTGAGGCCCCACACACTGGCTGCTCTGTTCTCATGCAAGTTCTCGTGTCAGACCAGGTTGGGGAGGTGTCTGCCTACCCTGCTGTTCTGAAAGTGCAGAGGTTTGGGAGACTTCAAAGAAGCCTGATAAAGGATAGGAAGGTCCAAGCAGGCGGAAGTGGATTAGAAGTATGACTGCACTCCTCTCCTGCTGGGGATGGTGGGTGTTTGACTTGACTCTCCAGTGACTTATCTTTAGAACACAGATGGTCACCATTCACTGTGGTTCTTATGCAGATTCAACCAGACACTGTGTATGTGAAAAAGAGTTTAGCCTGTGTGGTATCTGGCATTCAGAGGATACTCCAAGCTAGCTCCCCACTTAGTGTTACCATCATCAGCAACATCACCAGTCATCACTATCATCATCAGCCTCACCACCATCACCAACGTCATCATCCCTTTTCTTACCCTCAAAGAGTGTGAGTGTGTGTGTGTGTGTGTGTGTAAGAAGGAAATATCATATTTTCTTTTTATATTGTTTTGTTCATTCCATAATCTACTTGTAGATAAGTCGTAAGGAATGTGCCAGAAATATTACAGGAATTAAGACTGTCTTTTATCCCTGAGTCCATGACAGTCCTGTGAGGAAAACAAATTGACTGGGTGTCCCTGAGTTCTGCCATAGATTCTGCCTGTAGCGATACGTTGTTCTGAAAATATTGCTTGCATTCAAAGAAACCGAACTTGTCTAGAACTTGAAGCAAAGTCAATACACCTTGAGATCATTTAAGACTCTGCACTTAACCTGCTGTCCTACTGTGCATGTACTTGGTCTGTTGAAGTTTAACCTGCCTTTAAGAGAGCAATGTAAACAACCTTACTATGCATAGAGGGTCTTAAGTTTTATAGCCTTTATTGACCCTGACCCAGAGTAGTGTCTTTATGTGTTATGGTAATCATTTGCTGAAAGCAGCCAATGGGGTGGAAACAACCTTAAAGCAAATAGTCACCATAAATGTTGGAAGCAAAATAGATACAGGCTGATAGTGTCTGTTTGCAGTAGTGTTTGCTGTTCTGGGTCAGTTAGGACTAGTAACGTTTTCCTTTGAAAAATTCTGTTAAAGATTTCTATCCCATGCTGCATTTTCTGTACTGTTCAATAAAGACAGAGAAAACTCCATTTTTTTATGAACAGACAAACATCAGGCACATGTACATATATACACACTTACAACAGACTACAGACAGACCAGTAACCACATGGTACAGACAGAGGGAAGATACAAGGAGGGAACATTTAAATTTGGGCTCAGTCTTGATCAAATTATTCTAAAAGGAAGTATTTTCTTTTCGTTTCTTAATGTGACACCAGTGCATTTTGGTGCCTCTGAAATTATCTTTAATGTGTTAACTGATACATCTGCCTTTGTTTGCTACGTGCGTGACATTTTTCAGAGCCATCTGCAGTGCCCAGTGTGGCTTCCCATTGCCAATGGCATCTTACGGGATTCCATATATGTGTCTAACTCCTTGGGGGCTCCATCCCAGTGACAGAGAAGAGAGACCTATTTACATTCCCACTAGAGTAGAGATCCACTGTGGCAAGACAACGTTGCTAATGAAGTGAGCTTCAGATCACTCCTGACAGGGGCCCTGAGGTGTAGCTGCCAGTTAGAAAATAACAATTCTAGCTCCAGTTGTTCGTAAAGCTGTGTGGTGCTGGATGGCACCCTCCCTTTTCTTTTTCTCCTTACTTTTAAGCCATTGAGCATAAGATTGGAGAAATTTGAATTCTGAGACCAAATTTGCATTTTTGACACTTGACACTGGGGTTTGTTAAAAGACCAGGGTCTGTGGTCACTGGATTCTACCATCCACCAACCCCCTTAGACTCATGATTTTGTTTTCAACTTCTGTTACTTTTCAATCACGCAAGCAGTAATTACAACAATATAAATGTATTCACTATAAAAATTATGTTACCCATGTTTTACTCCACTCCTCAGTCTGAGGTCTTAAAATAACACCCATTTCATGTAAACATCCACATCCCACACTCTGCCCTTTAAAGCTCCATAAAGGTTTGATGGAGAAAGAAGAAAAAAAAACAAAAACAAAACAACAAAAAGGGAACCCATTCACACAACCCTGAAAACCATAGATTCAGAACAGTGACCCCAAAGAGAGGACACTCCAATGCGACATTAGACTATTCTTTACCAACATACTCTGCCGTCGAAATCTGCACCGCCAGCAACTGTGTCCCCCATCCCCTCCCCTGCAAAGATTTCCACTTGCTCATTTCCACAGTATCCGATTCCACGTGGGTCTTAAGAGTGGGAACATTTAATAACACCTGATAGCTAATTAATCCTCGCTGTGTAACGAACCCATCTTTTTTTTTTTTTTTTTCAATTCTGAGAGGCTCAGCTCCTTAAAAGCATGACTATGAATCTGGCTTTTTTGTTTCTTTAATGGAAGATGCTCTTTCAAATCCAATCACTTGTTACCCAAGGAGCCCAGGAGAAGAATGGCTCCCTGCTCAGCATCCTTATAGACCCAAGATAATCATGATGATAATTGAGTAACACCCACTGGATGCTTTCTTACCTAATGCCTCGGTTCATCTCCAGAACTCACAATGAGGGGAAGTGGGCAGGTATTTGGCAAGGAAGTTGCTGGGATCTAGTCTTTACTGAGTCTCTGCTATACCACATGCATGCTATGCTCTTTGTGTATAGCAAGCTGCCCCAGGAGCTGAGTCCACTGCTCATGACACGAAACTCCAAGAAGGGAGTTCCATGATCAGCTTGCAGGGTTATAAAAGAGACATTGATACACTTTGCTACTGGACCCAGGCTACAGGCTTCAGGAGAAAAAGCAATTTGCTCCTATCTTTCTGTTACTTGTCATTCCAGAGCTAAGACTTAAACCAAAGCCAGGGCTCTGAGACTTATACACATATATCGGGGCTTTACTCCCATATACATGTGTTTGTGTGTGGTGTGAGTACAAGCGTATATGCATGTTCACTTGCATGAGTACACAAGTGTATGTGCAAACACATGTATGTATGCAGGTGAGCATACATGTTCACATGTGTGCGTGCATGTGGAGGCCCAGGGCTGATTCCAAAGTGTCTTCTTTAGTTTCTGTCTACCTTCTTTATCGAGGCAGGGTCTCTCATGTGAACACTGAGCTCACACACAACTTCCACTTGTGTGGGAGATGAAGATCTCAATTCTGATTCTCACCCTTGTAGGCAAATATTTTATACACTGAGCTGTCTTCCTGGCCACTAAAATGTCACTCTTAGCAATCGGTGCCTTTATTATACCTGGTCAGAGGAACTCACAATACACACACACACACACACACACACACACAGAGAGAGACAGAGAGAGAGAGAGAGAGAGAGAGAGAGAGAGAGACTTGCTCTCTCACTCGCTCACATTTTCAGTCATTAAGTTTCCCAAGACAACATGGAGAAACAAACCCCTTGAGTCCTTGTGCAGCTGCACACAGCAAGCTCCTCCATATTCCTCTCCCCTAGGCTCCCAGGGGCGATGGGCCCTTAGAGCCCTTTCTAGGCAACAGGCTTGGTATTCAAGTAAATTACTCAGCCCTGGATGGAAGCGAGGTAGTAAGAAATCACCCTCGGCACTCTCTCCCAGCAGCGTGAGCCTGGAGATACTGTGTGCCTCATTAGAGTTGGTTGACATTGCCCTAGGAACCTAGGCCAGGGTGACATTTGCCTTTAAACCTGCTATAAATAGATTCTCGAAGGTGTGAGCTCTCATGCCGTGACTTGTCATAACTCGTTTTTTCTGAAAGAAGAGGGAGAGGATGGGAGTTAAGTTTTCTAATGGATTTCATTTCCCTCCCAGCTAATGGGAATAGTATTTAAATAACTATATTTATCATATAGTTATTGTTTCTTGGGTGCATTCTGATTGTTAGGTTCCGGCTTATCCTTACACCGGTAAGGATAGTAGTTTTGCCAGGAAGCTTGTATTACTTTCGAGGTCATCGGAAGCCATAGACTCCCTGTCAGTCGTCACCCTGGCGCCACTTTATCAAAGAATTTTTCCTGGAATACTTGATGAGAAGTAGTGCACACCCCTTCCCGGTCACTCTCTGTGTCCTTCATCTGATCTATCTTTCTTAGCGCTGAGCATAACTTAAACCACGTGGTCATCACCTAGCTTGCCTCATCCCTCAGAAGAGTGTACACTCTATGGAAAAGGAGGTGGTGAAGCATCCTCAGTTAGAGCAGTGCATGTGCTGGGCACTAGGTCACCATTTGTCAATAGAATGGATACACCAAAGCAGAGACTAAACATTAGGGGATGCGTAGCATTTGCCCACGTCTCAGGACTCTAAAATGGCCGTGCTGGCATGCAAACTAGTCTGACCCAAAATCTAGTAGTGGTTCTTCATTCCTTCTTCTCCATGGCTTTTGCTCTCTAAGAAAATGCTAATTTGCATGTATAGTGCTGGGGGATTCCATCATTAATTCCCATCTCTCAGATAATACCATCATTAATTCCCATCTCTTGGAAATCCTTGTCAAGGTTTCCTTATTCATGAGCTGTGTTTAGAGGCCCGAGGGCTCTGAAGGGGCTACTTTCCTATTGGGTAGCTTCACAGGGACCAACCGACTCTTCCCTGGATGATTACCTGCTGCTGTGTGTTCCTACTCTGGCCTCCTGCCCATGACCATTTCCACCCACCTCCAAGCTCAGTCACATATTCTTGAAATCTGCAGAACCTACCCGTTTCCACCTTACTGTGACCAGGATGTTCACAAACTATAGGGATGGCTATTTAGACAGCTGCAGGCCAGAGCCTCACAGACATCCACCAGCTGCTGCCTCAACTCTCAGTTTTTATGGGATTAGGTAAATTAGTCTCTCCCAAATCTTTTCATTCCTTTTCCCCATGGCTTTTGCCCATGGAAAAAACTTTTCAATGAAACTATCTATTTAACTACCTGATCTCTTTTTAAGAGAGCTGATTAGACACTCTCCCAGTTTAAGCTGATGACAAATAACTACATTTCTTCAGTCTTTCATTAAGATAGGCTTGAGGCTAAGCAGTTTTTGCATATATTTTACAACTCTGTCCTTTTCATAATCTTATGACTTAGGCAATCGCACCCATTTTAGAGATTTGTAAACTGAGGTACAGAGAGATGAGTGCTGGGTTGACAATTAAAAGACAGTAAGAAGTAGACCCACAAGCAGAGTACAGGTTTATGTGCACTGGAATCCTGCTTTTCACGTGATGAGAGCTGTTTCGGCTTAATCCCTTGATTTATACAAGGATGAGAACTTTTTCAATGCTGGATATGTGATAGGCGTCATACAAACCAGCTCCTATAAAAAGGCAGTCTCAGAAGGACAAATGAGCCACTCCGTCCCCACAGCACAGAGGAGACAAACTGCCTGTGGATCACTTTAAACTATGGCTCTCAGAATGCAGTGTGCTTCGTGGTCACCCAGCATACATTTTAGAAACTTTCACTGGACCACCGCATCACAAGGGATTCTGGTCCCGACCACTTAGATAATAGCCTTCCTAGGCAATCGTGAGGAACTCTGGCACACACACTTACAGAAGTACTGACAGAAGACAGAAGCTCTGTGTTACTTCTCAGTTACTAAGAGTAACACATAAGGTTGCCATGGCAGCACAGAATGGAGGACGTGCAGGGTAAGGGTGGGGTTTCCCAGATCAGTCTTGAGGGCTACACCAGCTTTGATGCTAATGGGCACTGTAGCTGGGATGCAGGAGAATGCACGCTGTTGTTTGCTCCCTTCTGGTGGTGTAGAAGTCCCGTTCCTCATAAGAGGAAGCAGCCGGGTCAGTCCCAGGGCAAACAAATGGTTGAGTCGGGGCTGGCTTTCACTGCCCCTAATTTCAATTTGGCGTTTATGCTTTAATAACCAAGGCCTCTTAGGACATAGAAATGGCCTTCCTCCAACTATTTTTAATTTTTTTAGACTCCATTTTCTGATTTATGGCTGCACTGGGTGCTTGATATACAATCTTTTCACGGCTTCATCTTTCCTGGTGTTTGTTGCCAGTAACAATGGAGTTTTAGCCTCTGCAGTGAAAAATCAATCAAGTCTGTTTCATATTCACAGGCTGGCAACGGCCCTCGACGGCCCCCCTGGATTAGATTAACTTGGTGAATGTGTCACTCTGCCGTGGGTAATTTCTCATCCCTAGCTCCGTCTTCCCCCTCCTACCTCTGCAGGCGTATATTGAGAGCTCTCATTGATTGACTGCCCCCAAAGTGAATACTGGCATGTGATGTGTGTAACGCAGCGGGACGCACATATTCCGTGTTTATGAAAATAAATAATAATTTCTGTTATCATTATTGATTGTTGCCATTATCTGATTGTATCTGTCTGTGTCATGGAGTTTCAGTTATGGGATCAGAGAACACTCTACGGGACCCCAGGCAGCTAGGCTCCAGACAAATCTCCTTGTCTGTAGCCTTTTAGGCATGAGAATTATAAGAGTTCTATTCTTCTTGTCAGCTGATTCCTTTGTTTGATATTCAGGGAGACAATAGTAGTTGTGTTCAACGGTAGCCAAAAGAACTAATTCACTTGGAATTATTAAAGCAGCTAATACTTACTTAGCAAGCATCTGCCGGGTTCCAGAGGCACTTGGCATAACTGAATTTTCCACATAGACCTGTAATGTGAGGGACCAGTGTGGTCCTCATTTTTAGGGGCATGGCACCTGAATCTGGAAAGGTTAAGGAACTTGCCTAACAGGTTAATAAGTGACAGTGCTTAAACTTGAATCTCTGTCTTTCTAATTCCAAAATTCATATGTCTATCCTGCCTCTTATAAAGGCTAGATGTCTTACATATGCATTGAAATTGATGTTTGAGCTCACATCCATGTGAATAAGCTGGGGCAAGAGAGCATCAACAAAGGAGGGTTTGTTGTTTTGTAGGAAAGTAGGAAGGTAGGGTACCTCGAGCTAGGCCATGGCATAAAACATCTAGTCATCAGAGTCAGAAAGTGCCTATGCTCCACCCCACCCCCACACATGTCCCCTGCACATGCACACACACACACATTTACCCAGCTACTCAGAAACTGAAGGAAAGGGGCCAAGGCACTTACCCATGTCTATCCACTATGACCCAGAGAGTACTGTTGGCAGCCATTGCCATAACAGCCTCTAAGATCTATTTCAAACTGAAGCGTCTCTGATGATTTTCAGTTGTTCCTTCTGACTCTCAAAGTCTGCACAGATCAATATGAAAGCAAATTCTATCAAAATAGAGTTGCCTTGACACCAAGGGAGAGATTTGATTTGGATTGATTTGTTGGGACTCTCACTATGGTTGTTAACTCTAGCTGTTTCTTAATCCTGTTAAGCAAGTTCCTTCCCCTCCCATGCAAGTCATATCTTGGGGGCAGCCACCTTGTGCCCAGTGCTACATTCTAACAGTAACCACTAAAGACATTTATTAAGCATGTGCCTTCTGGAATACAGATTATACGCACATTTCATTGTACCCCGACATCATACACATGAAGTGGATAATTCTATGATGCCCGTGTTGCAAATGAGGCACTTGGTTGTTAATCCTGAAGCAACCTGCCCACACCTATAGCTACCAAGCGACAGGGTTGTATTTTAAACCTGTTCAATCTGTCTCCAAAGCCAGTGCTCCTAACACCACCCTGTGTAAGAGTCACCAAGAAGGGGGTCATTCTTTGACCAAATGGCAGCCGTCATCTATAACATAGGAATGACTGGGTATTCTTGCACATGTCAGGATGATAAAATAGGAAGTTGGTGAAGAGTCAGAGCTACTGCAATCCGCACTCACTCCCTAATGATGCCACATCACCCTCATCCCAGAGGAACTTGTGGCATGCTGCATTTGACATACTGCAGTTAGATCCAACATAGTCAGCGATCAGAATCCTATACCTGGCTTAGGATCGAGTTATCCATGTAGCCTGCTCCCCAGTCCTTTAGAATGTGCCCATGGCCTAATCCTCAACAGGAGTAAGATGCTGAAACACCCAATGGTATCAGAAAAGCATCAGATGTGACCAAAACAAAAACCAAATGTTTCCACGGTGTTGGGTGTCATCTAATCTTGAGACACCATGGTCGGAGTTTAGACATCCCAGGTTCTGGAAGGCTCTCCCTCCTTACCTTTGGTCATTCCATGATGTGAATTCAGGGATGGACTGTGGGAAGGTTTACCTAACCCTGAGCACAGGCAGCCTGATGGTCTTTCTCAAGTTTTACAGACATAGAGAGTGTCACCATTTTAGCCCTCGTTCACACTGTCCCAGAGAAGTGCGTTCCTCCTATCTTTCATCTAAGTAATTTCAGGTTATACTTTTAAAAGTAAGTAAAAACTCAGGTAGTACTGGATGATGAAAGTGGGAAAGATTGTCTAAGTCTTTGAAATGGGTGTGCGGGCATGTATATGCTCATGGTTTAACATACCTGAGAGTGTTAATAGACCTGACTTAGATTTGTTTTCCAAATTGACATCCTTAGCAGATCAAATGTGTGTGTGTCAGACTCCCTTTTCCTACCAAGTTATACTAAGAAATTAATTTGAAATCACAAGAGGGTTTCTAGGTCCTCTGCTCATTATACATAAGATCTTTGTAGAAAATAATTAACACAAATGGATTTAGAATTAAGCCCAACAGAGGACATGATCACTTTGATCTTAGGACATTGCCAACGAAGCACGAGCTGATGCATTGATGTAAGCATTTTAAACACCAGTCCTCTCCAGACAGCCAAGATTTTGAAATACATCCCTGGGGGGGGTTGTGGATGTGAAGATACTATCTTTTCTTTGATGCATAAAACAAGAAACAGTTGCAGGAAAACTTATATGAAGGATAGTTTTATATTTTTTTAAAAAAAAGCTTATTCTCAACAAAGAATTTTTTGGTTTCCTTAGAATGGTTGAGCTACAGGAAAAAATCATTTCACCTAGAAGGTGTTTACTGGGGTCAGTGTTTAATGCCTTCCTCTTTATTATAGAAGTGTTCAAAGCTACCAGAGCACATAAACAATCTCACAAATGCATCTTGCTGGAGTAATGTAGGAAGTTATGGTTTAAGCATATTTAAACAAATCCATTTTCAGAGTTTCTGTGAAACTTTAAGAAATTAATGTGTACTATCTAGAAAGGATTTGAAGTGAAATAATTTTCCATCAAAAATACTTATCCATAAGGAACCTTTTCCTCGAATTAGGAAGTAATTACTGTTCATAATAGTCTACTAAACATGTAATCTGTGGCCAATGCAGGAGAATCATCTGTGACACTAGGCCACCCATCTGTTACTCTGACACTCCTCTTTTCCATGAAAGCTAGTTCACTCTAGCTCCTCTTTAGTTCATGAAGCTAGTCACTGATTCTGGTTCAAACAATAGGTCAGCGATCTATTTTGGAGGTGGTATAGCAATGAACCTCATTTTGTAAACTGCTGGCTGAAAGACGTGGGTCTGTGAACAGGAGTTCTCCCCTCCCAGTCAGGGTCACCTCATGGTGAAAGATACTTGGTAGAACTTCCTCCTAGTCAACTGAAAACATCCTTCTGCCTGACGCCATGCCAAGCAGGCACTGTACCCACATTTATTCTTTACTCTAATCCCATGTCAGGATTGAGGAGACTTATGTCCCAGATGGAGGAGTGACTCCTATAAAGTAACTCCGCTAGCAAATGCAGACCCATTGTATCCTCCTAACTTCTCAGCTGCACCCCCCTTACCCTTGACCTCCATGTTAGCTAGACTCCCAAAGGCAGTGGCTTCTCCTGCTGTAGCCAATTCAGATCTAGCCTACGTCCAATAAGTTCTTGAAACAGAAATTCCACATTAGGTCATGAAAACATCTCCATCTTATATAATTTCTATCTAATCTACTATGTATATGAACCTTTCAGTCTTCATACAAACAATTATAGGAAGCGTATATAATTCTCACTCTGATGAGTCTTAGATCTCATGAGTTTGAAACATACCTTTTAAAATAGTGGAAAAACCAATGTGTCCTTGCTTGTCACTACAGCAAATCTTGTTACAAACTTAGAAAAAACTTGTCTCATCATAGTGCCATGCCCAGGTAGACAAACATGACAGAGAATGAAGCCGAAGGATCAGGAGTTCAAGGTCAGTCTACAGAGAAGTTTGGCTGCTGATGTACTCAGTTTTAGAATGCTCATCCGGCATGTGAACAGCCCAAGGCTTGAATCACAGTACCACACAAAATCAGGCATGGCAGGCAGCACATCCTGTGGTTCCAACACTCAGTAGGAGACTCAGAAAGCTCTAAGTCATTTTTACTATATATCAAGTTCAATTCCATGAAACCCTGTCTAAAGAGAAGAAAGTAGAAGAGAGAAGAAAGGGGAGGAGAGAAGCTGAGTTCCCTTTCACACTTTGCAGGAAAGCAAGGGACATGCAGAAGGCCAAGGTCACACATAGGAGTCATCATAGCGTAGTATGGGAAGAAAGAGGGTGACAGGAACACCAGGCACGTGTGGAGGGGAGTGCAGTACCACCCAGACTACACCAAGCACCACAGGCTATATTAAGGACCCTGGTCTGCCCTGGTTTGCATTCTCTGATCTGCATGGGTAGTTCTTTTGGAACAGCCCTTCTTTGCTTGGATGGCTAAATAGTCTGTACCCACAACAGAAAATAAACCCAAACTAGGGGAGCTGCATGCATAGGTGGCGACAGAGTTTAAATTCAAGAAGCAAGTGCCACTTGTCAGTTAGGCCATGTTGCCCTCTAGCCCCTGACTGCCACTATTTTGATACATGGTAGGGCATGGCCTTCACCTCCCTCCTCCAATACCAAGGTGTCCTCCCCACAAGGTGAACCCTTCTATGAATGATTAAATTGTTTGAGGGCCATAGAATCTGACAGCTCCCTATTACACAAAGGAAAAGATAAGCTTCCTATTAGTCCTGCGAATGGAGGAAGTCAAGACGGAGTACACCTGTCAGAGCCGCTTACAACATATAAATCATCACCTCCATCTTCCATGCAGACTGGTGCTGGGGAGAGAAAGAAATGACTGGGGTTGGTTAGGAGTGCAGCACCCTGGAAAGAGCTCCTCCTTAGCATCAAAGACAGATTTGCTTTCCTGTCCATGCAAAGAAATCAGAGCTCCATACCCAGAGGAATGACAGAGACAAACGCCCATGGGTTCCTGGAAGGGACCATTTGTTTCTCAGACATTTGCCAACATCTTCTAATGTAGCAATAGAAGCCATAGGAATTTCCTCAGACTCCAAGAGGATGGCACCTGCTATCTCTCTGATCCTCGATGTTCCCATTGTATAACCAACCTAACAATTGTAGATGTTATTCCTGACTTTTTTCCTTTCATTCACAGGCATAGATTCTGACACGAGCCAAACATAGTTTAGCCTGTGTCACAGTCTAGGACATCAGGGTATCTCCAGGCACACACTAACAACATAAACCTTAGAAAGAAAAAAGAAAAAAGAAAAAAGAAAAAAGCAAATTAAGGACAGCAAGTCAAAACGAATAAAGATTTTTACAATTTAAAGTTAGGTCTGGAGTGATGGCTCGGTGGTTAAGAACACTTGCTGCTCTTTCAGAGGACCTGGGCTTGGTTCCCAACACCCATAAGATGACTTGTGACCACCTGTACCTCCAGTTCCAGGGGGTCTGATGCCCTCTTCCCATGTATATGGTGCATATACGTTCAAGTGTAATAATCAAATGCTCTTTGCATTGTATATCGTACCAAACACCAAGTGCCTTGCAGAATGTGAGAGCCTAGAAGATTCCACCTGGAGAGGGACCAGCACTGAATGGCCTCTTGTTGTGCACAGAGGCTGAGAGACACTGAGTTGTGAGCCTACTCTGGGGTGTTTGGAACAAGCAGACAAAGCCAGGGGAAGAAGCTCATCTCTAGCTCTTACAAGCTTTATGCCCTCTCTTTCTCCATGTCCCTTGAGTTTTCGGTGTAGAAGTTGTGTTGTGCATGTCTGTCACCTGGAGTCGAGCATCTCACAGTCAGCCGTTCTCTCTAAGTATGGATGAGCTGGCATTAGGAAGTAAACCCACCCGAGTCTCTGCAGTAAGTGATGTGAGTGGGTCCTCCACCCTATAATGAGTTTTAAGAGAACCTTTAAGTTCTCTCTGAGACAGGAGAGGTCTTCTGAGGCGTGACTCCCTCAGAAGCTGCAGCCACATCTCTGCATCTCCACGAAGGACCCTGGGTGTTGGCAGGAACGGAAACCTGAGGGGAAGCTATTTAAAGCCCCTCAAGACTCTTGGCTGCAAATCTCAGCTTCCATTTGTCAGTCATCCAAATACAGAATTCTGTGCCTGAACCAGAGCTTACCCTTAGATCACATAATCCACTGTCAAATGCTATATATTCCATGCCTTTCCTTTGTGGGTACAAATAAAGGACTAACATTTGAAAACTACTTCTGAGTGGTAGGTTATCTTTCCTTAAAGGCAAGATGAAAAGTTCTGTTTCTTGTTTGTCTTGACCACTAATAGAAAAATAAGAGTATCCACCCCCCCCGAAGTTTATTAGCCCCTTTTACATTCTCCAACTTGGGCCGAGGGGGGTGGGGGAGTGCGCAATGGCTTAGTCCATAAAGTGGTCACTTTGCAAGAGCATAGACCTGAACCTGGACCACCAGGTCCCATATGAAAGCCAGGTGTGGTAGTGAGTGTCTGTTGTCCTATGGGGCTGCTGTAATCCTAGCGTGGGTGGGATAGTAGAGATAGGCTGATCCCGAGCTCCTCGGTGGGCCAGTTTAGCCAGCTGGAGAATGCCAAGTTCATTGAGAGACCTTGTCTTAGAACATTTAAATGGAGAGTGATTGGAGAAGACACACAATGTCAACCCCTGGTCTAACACACACACACACACACACACACACACACACACACATACTTATACACATATACACATATATACATATACTCACAAATATACACATATACACATACTCACAAATATACACATATACACACATATACACATAAATGCATATATATAAACACACACATATACATGCACAAATACACACACATACATTACACACACATACACACATTTATACACATACATACACGTACAAACATATACACACATATACACAAACATATACACACACATACATACACATATACACACACATACACAGACATGTAGGGGTTAATGGGGAGAAGTGATTACAACTTTTGAAAAACTGAACTGCAACACGGAACACCAGAAGTGTCCTCTAAAGAACCCACCATCTTAATTAGCCCGCTTTTCTTATAGAAATGACCCCATCAGCATTAGTACTAAGGTAGATTATCAAAGAGAACTAGACTTCTCCATATTTACGTTTGGTAAGACTGTGTCTTCATGTAATTTCTGATTATCGAATGGAATCAGATGCCGCAGCACAGGCAGACATTAGTTCCTTCTTGGGAAGAAAAAAAAATTATGAGCGATGCAAGCAGTGTATATGCTGAGAGAGTACATTCCAAACACGCTACAAACTTAGCCCGCCTAAATCTGCAACCCTAGAAAATGAAAATGTCTCACTATATTTGGTGCCGTAAACCAAGATCTAGGTTTATCTTACTTTCTACAATTTAAGATTAAAAAAAATGCATGTGTGGTTATAAATAGACCCAGAATAGAATGCCATTTAAACTAGCAGTTCTCGTGAAGAAAAAATAAGCAATTGGGGAACATATTGAGTTAGGCTCCAGGGAGAACATCAAAATTTGTTGCGTTCTCTGCAGGCATGTGCACGGAGAAGGGTGTTTCCTGCCACCTTCAGGGTTTACATGCGACACCTTACCATCGTGCCATTGTAGCTTCTGTTCTCTCCAGCTGCCCGTACTCATCGGTTCCGGCAGCAGTCTCTGCTCCTGAGACAATAAGGCTTTACACTGGGACAAAGCATCTCCCATCTCTAGCAGCATCCCTGAGAAGCTTTTCTATTGATTCTAGGCTGCAGAAACCCTTTGAGCCCTGGTAGGGCAAGTCTAGGACATCTCTTGAGTGCTCAAGCCTCAGCAGTCTGTCAGCAAGAGCCCAGGTCTGCTACGTGCATTGAGTTCTTCAACATCAAAGCCAATACTTGGCTTTCAGAGGCCTGAAGATAAGAATCGCACTTCCTCCTTTTCTCCTGAGAAACGCACATCTTCTCCCTTGCTTCTCTTGATGTCTTCCATTCTGCACACGGAAGCAAATAACTTTCCATCCACGTGTCTTTCTATTGGGCACACATCAGCCACTGAAGCTCCAACAGCCTGCTTTCCTCTTGGCCACTTCCATTCTCCTTGCAGATGGGAGTCGGGGAAGCGCACTGTTTTTCTTTTTAAACTCTAGCTGTCTGTCTTTCTCTTGCTCTCTTTTTGCACATCATTTAATTTAGTTCTCAATCCAACCATCCTGCTCTGTTCCTTACACTGGGACTTCTACACACTCTAGAGCAGTGGATTTTAACCTTCCCAGTACTGTGACCCTTTAATACAGTTCCTCACATTGTGGTGACCCCCCCCAACCATAAATGTATTGCTGCTTCGCAGCTCTAATTTTGCTAGTGTTATGAATCATAATGAAAATATCTGATATGCAGGAAATCTGATGTGCGAGCTCTGTGAACACAAAGAGGTCACAACCTTGAGAACCGCTGATCTAGAAGCTAAGGAGACTCTCATCCCCTAAGGGGAATCTCAGCCCCTTGTCTTACTGCACAGGGACATCAGTGGGCTTTGAGGTCACAGAAGCTGTGGCTGGAAAGAAAGACATGGTAAGGCTTCAGCAACCATTGTCTACAGGGGGTATCATGTGGGCTTACTGAGAAAAATGAGACCTCCCGGCAGAGAGGTACCTGGTCTTGGCTATTTGAATATGCTTGGCCCAGGGAGTCACCCTATCAGGGGGTGTGACCTTATTAGAGTAGCTGTGGCCTTGTCGGAGGAAGTGCGTTGCTGTGGGGGTGGGCTTTGGTCTCCTCCTATGCTCAGGCTCCACCCAGTGTGGAAGAGCGCTTCCTCCTAGCTGCCTGCAGATGCCAGTCTTCTCCTGGTTCCCTTTGGAACAACATGTAGACTGCTTAGCCTCTTCTCCGATTCTATGTTTCCCTACCTCGATGATAATGGACTGAACGTCTGAACCTTGAAGCTAGCTCCAGTTAAACTTGGCCCTAAAAGACACTTATTCATGGTGTCTCTTCACAGCAATGGAAACCCTAAGACACTGGGTAATGAAGCTTAATGAAAGCACTTGTCTGATTAGGCGTGTGGGAGAACGTGCTTGATGAGGTCACACATGACCGGCCCACAGGATTAGATGCCATCAGGGCTACAGGAAGCAAGTGTCCAAGACACAGGATCTGAAGGCCTCTGCCACACATGGAATGGGAGAGGAGCCCTCTATGTGCAGCCAGGCATCCCCACTGTGGAGGAAAACCATGTCAAACCAAGCCCTCCAGTTCCCTCTTATGACAGTAAGAGTGAGTTAGCAATGAACAACCTAACAGAGATCTAATATTGTACTTGATGAAATATAGACCCCCCACATACGAGGCCACAACTTCTGCCCTGGAATTCACCGTGTGGCCTCTCAGATGCTAGAATCACAGGGATAGAACACCAGGCCTGGAAAAATAAATTTTCTATAAAAACTAAAGCCACCCATATGAACCATCATTCTGGGTAGTGTTGAGGTTGCTTTCCCTTGTCCCGATTTTCTCAAAGCGTAGGATGTTTACAGTAATGGCAGACACGGGCTCAGGCAGCATCACAAAAACCAGGAACTCAGTATGCCCTGTTTCCTTTTGACCATTCTGGTTACGCCAAGCCTGGCTTTTGCTATGACAGTCCTAACCTCTCTCAGAACACTTAGAAATATGTGTTCTGTTTTACATTTTATTTTATTCATAGCTAACTTTAAACCCTAAGTCTTTCCCAGTGACTGAATCTGACTAGAATTTAAACACTTTTTTTTCCAATCTATTTTTATAAGGTTTGACAATTCATCTGAATCCGTTGTGTTTTCAGTCTGATGCATTACACTGATGTGAAATTCCTGGTCAAAATGAATGCAGTGAACTAAAATATAGATCAAGTTAAAGTAAATGGTAAATAAATAGCAACACATGCAAAACATATAAAATTTAAAAATCTAAAGGGAATCCTGAGTGCCTGGGTTTTAATGAGCACTGGTCTCAATGTTCTTCCAGTATTTGAGGCACTTTTAAAAATCAGTTTACCCCATACCAACTGAGCTAGGTCTCAGATTGCCCATCTCAGAGGCCGACGTTCCCTCTTCCTCTCACATGATTCTGATGAAAAACTGTACTAGAAGTCCGTGAATAAGAAAATCTTCCATTTCCTTTATTTTCAAAGCTTTCTGTCTGGACACATACTTGCTTGGGTGGGTTCTAGGTACATAATGTGTTTTGCTTGCAAGTTTGCAATAGTGATTTTTATCTTCAGAAAAGTTTTCTAGCATTCATTCAACAAAAATGTGCTGAGAATCTATGTGTAATTCCCTGAGGGCTAAAGAGACCACGTGACTAGGAGGCCCTGCCACCGTGGAACTAGTACAAGTCTGTCATCTACGCTGAGATCTCTCTTTCTCCTGCTTATAATTGTGTCTCTGCTTAATCCCACCTGCATGAATATAAAACCATCAAATGTCTACCAACCTCCCTTTTCCCTCTTGTGTTTGCCCCATTTTTAAACACCCAGAAAACCTTAACTCTTGTCTGTGCTTTAAGTTACTCCCCATATCCCACCTATGCCGTTAACTAAACAGCTTCATGCTTATGATGTGATCTAACCCCACTGAGCTTCCAGAGATTTTCGTGCAGTTTACAAGAGGTAGTATGTGCCGAGCTTATGGGAAACCAGAAAGAGTGGGAAAATGGCAACTTTAGAGTGACTACGTTCCTAAGTCATCCCACCAAAACAAAGGTCAGAACTCATTAAAACAAACAAACAAACAAACAAACAAACAAACAAACTCTTGTAAAGAATCCTTATGTCCCCAGGATGCTTCAGTTTTTACAAACTCTGTACAGGATAATGTGATATTAAGGTGTAGATATTGAAAGATATTTGGTAAGCTATGCAAAAGCGAAGGGCATTTTATAAGAAGTCCACATCAGTATGCTTCGGTGGCCCATCCAGCACACCAAGACGCTGAGCCGTGAGAGCCACCTCGTTTGTCTACACATGGCAGTTTGCTGCCTGCCTTCCTTGTGCTCACCAGGGGCCTCTGCCCACAGCAGGGACACAGTGGTAATGGTTATCAATGTGAGGATTTATTTCCCTCTTTTGTGTATGTGAACATGATAATCCACACATTAAATGCACGTGATGGGACTCACGTGCAGGACGTTTTGTGGTCAAATGCAGGGATGATTTTTTTTTTGTAGTATTAACATTTTTTGGAGTTTTTAAAAATTCACTTTACATCCTGATTACAGACCCTCCTCTCCTCCCCTCCCAGTCTGACCTTCAATAACTTTCCCCCCATTACCTCTCCCCTTCTCTTCAGAGAAGGCAAAGCCCTCCATGGGTACTAACCTGCCCTGGAACATTACGTCACAGCAGGACTAAAGGTATCCTTTTCCACTGAGGCTAGACAAGGCAGCTTAGCTAGGTGAAGGAGACCCAAAGGCAGGCAACAGAGGCAGAGACAGCCCCTGCTCCAATTGTTAGGAGATCCACATGAAGACCATGCTGCGCATCTTCTACAAATGTGTAGGGGGCCTAAGTAAGTCCAGCCATGCATGCTCTTTGGTTGGTGGTTTAGTCTCTGTGAGCTCCCAGGAGCCCAAGTTAGTTGGCTCTGTGGCATCCTTGACCCCTCTGACTCCCTCAATGCTTTGCTCAACTCTTCTACAAGTCTCCCCAAGATCTGCCTGATGATTTTCTGTGGGTCTCTGCATCTGTCGCCGTCAGCTGCTGGATGAAACCTCTCAGAAGACAGTTATACTAGGCTCCTGTCTGCAAGCATAGCAGATTATCATTAATAGTGTCAGAGTTTTGCCCTCTCCCATGGGATGGGTCTCAGGTTGGGTCAGTCATTAGTTGGCCACTAGCTCAATCCCTGCTCCATTTTGCCCCTAACATCTTGTACACAGGTCAAATTTTGGGTCAAAGGTTTTGTGGGTGGGTTGGTGTCCCCCTCCCTCCACTAGAAGTCTTAATTGACTATAGGAGTTGGCCACTTCAGTCTCTATATCCCCTGTTGCTAGGAGTCTCAGCTAGGGTCACCCCCATAGACTCTTAGGAACCTGTCCTATCCCAGGTCTCTGGTTCATCCCAGAGATGCCCCAGCATTACCAACTTCCGTTCTTTCTCCCACCCTACATCCTGCTCTCCTCACACCTGAACTCTATCTAGTTGTTCTCCCCACCCCCTCTCCCACTCCGTTCCTCCCTCCATCCACCTCTAATGTCTATTTTATATCCCCTTCTGAGTGAAATTCAAGCATCCTCCCTTATTACGTCCCTTCATTGGGTCTGTGGGTTGTAGCATGGTTATCCTGTACTTTATGGCTAACATCCGCTTATAAGTGAGTGCATGACATGAATGCAGGGATTTGAGTGATTCGAGTTTGTCCCTTTCTCCCTCTGTGTAGTCAGCAGTGTTTTGTTGTTTTGTTTTGTTTTGCTTTTTTATTTATTTATTTTAAGATTTTCCTTTCTGTAAGGTTCAGAGCTTTCCAATTTTGTCAACGAGGCTAATAGCTTTGACCTTTGGAAAAATAATTCATACCCTTCCCTTCAGGAAGAGAGAAAAAGTACTGGGATTTTCAAGTCCATGATCAAGCCTTGCTATAGCCTCTGAGCCACCACCCTTTTTTAATCGATCACCTCTCACTAAATCAGAGAACAAAGAGTCTGAGATGAGTCAGAAAATGGATGGTGACTGGGACCTTGAAAGAAATAGCCACAGGACACGACCTTAAAGGACAAGGCCTATTGTTGAGTGTGGAGAAAAGAATCAGCTGATCATGTGTAGGATGTGGAAACACAGCCTGTATAAAGGGCAGAAGATCTCAGGCTCTTGCTGGACAATAAAATGGTGCATTGTTCCAAGAGATGCAATTATATAAGCTTATATCATCCGGGATGAACCTCCTCCTTTTTTTTTCACCATTTACCTACTTGGTATGGTTTATAGTTTAATTTTAAAAAGAATGTTACAGGACTGGGGGTGTACTTGCCTAGGATGCTCAAAGTCCTGAGTTCAAGCAGCAGAAAAGCCACACAGGAGGGGTAGGGGCAGGGCAAGGGACAAGGGAAGAGAGGGTCATTTCTACAAAAAGGGCTCACTGAACTTCTATGATTGGAAGAAAAATTATATGAGAGATAAATGGACTCAGTGCTTGAAGATTTGTAAGTGACATTCCAAACATAATTTCTGCCTGTGGAATAGTAACTAATTAGTTTTGCTATCCTTGAACGAAGAACCATTAGCGAGAAGTGACCCCAGGAAAATGCTGGGTTAAAGAAGGAAACTAGAGATCTGCTTTCTTAGGGCTCTCACAGCTGTCGATTACTGTCCACGGGATGGGGTGCATGCACAGAATAAAGAACGCTCTATTAACAGTGACAGTGGGAGCCATGAGGTAGGAAAGGGCCAGGGAGATGAAAGTGGGAAGATCACAGAAAAAAGTGGAGAGTAAGTCCAAGGGCACTGACAGCCTACGAGAGGATCTGGTCCCTCCAGTCTTCTGCTTCGCATCGCTCCTACTGCACCCTCTCCATGGTAATGATGCTGACAGTCCCAGAAAGCAGCTCTTACCTCACAGGACTAGGGATGTTTGCTCACTAGAGGGCTTGGCTTTCCCCAGGACGAGGCAAACACATGATGAAGAAATCATTTATTGTCATTATATGTGTTTGTTAATTTAGTGTGTGTGTGTGTGTGTGTGTGTGTGTGTGTGTGTGTGTGTTCACACACCTTCAGGAATACGTGTGGAAATCTGAGGACAGCTTTAATTACTCCCTTCTCTCTCCTTCCATGCCACCATGTAAATATTAGAGATCAAACAGATCCTCAGCCATGGTGGCAAGAATCTTTTGCTGCTGAGCCATCTTGCTGGCCAAACGGTTCCTTATGCATGTGGTCTTACTTTGTTGACAAGGCTCATGGGTAATCACCTACCTCTCAGCCTCTCAGTAGCTAGAGCTATGGGCCAGACTGAACAAGACTAAGAGTGCTGTCCTGGTGAAATACTGGATACGGTGATTTTTTTTCCTTTTTTTAAAAAAATTAATGTGTAAATTTGATGAATAAGGCAACCAAATAAACTGAAACAATTAAATGTTTCCTAATTGTAGAAAGTTCATAAGGGATTAATAATTGCATTCTAGGATGCTCTTTGTCAATGTCTGAAAACTAAGCAAAGTGGAGTAGAGCAAAAAGCATGTATAGAAAAGTCAGTTTGCATTATTACTGTTTTAAAATATCTTAATATTTTTATTAATTCTTTGAAAGTTTCATACAATGTTTATGTTTTTTCATATTTATCCCCAAGTCTTATTTACCCCCAAGTCTTCCCTTGACTCCCTGATGTAACCCACTTCCCTGGTCCTCAATTTTGTGTTCTCTTTTTTTCCCATTCCTTCTCTTTTTGTTACAAAAGGAAAATACATTTATATCAGTAAGTCAGATAATAGCATATTAAGACTCTGCCCAAGGTAAGAATGTTACTGTTTTGGGGGTGAGTGTTTCTATATCTTCCTTGTGTTTCTATCTGAACATGTTGTTATTAACAGCAGTGGATGAATACGATTCTCATACTAGCCACACTGTTTAGCTATATGGATTGTCCTCTGAGTGAATTAATCTTTGAAATGGAAATAGTTCTAGAGTATAGGCACACTGTTACTTATTCAGCCTCTCCTTCAAAGGAGTCTGATTTTGATATAATGTAATCATAACTAACAATGGACAATTAATATCCCCAAACATTTCTTGGCAAGTGCTGAATGGCAGTTTCACATTCAAGGAAAAAAAAAAACCGCTCTAACTTAAAAGTTACATTGTTTTTCTTTTGCTATCCACCTCTGACTTTTTGTTGTTGTTGTTGTTGTTGTTGTTGTTGTTGTTGTTGTTGTTGTTGTTGCAGGTCTTACTCCCCAGGCCAGTGGCTTATGGTTTTAACTGAGCGATTCCCAACATGTGGGTGGCAATCACAGGGGTGGTCTAAGACCATCCACAAACACAAATATTTATATTATGACTGATAACAGTACTAAAATTAGTTGTGAAGTAGCAGTGAAAACAGTGGGGGTCATCACAACATGGCGAAGTGTATTAAAGGGTCTCAGCATTAGGGAGATGGAGAATGCTGCTTTAATCTCTGCGTGAGATGTGACATCAGCCATCTCGGCCCTGCCTTTTCCACTGCGAGGCAGCATAGGTCCTGTTAAGGACCACTGCTTCCCAATGCCTGAATGTTCTAAGTTTTGAAAATGAAGTGACCGTCTTATATCTCAGCTAACCTCCTCATAAAACTGCAGTGAGCTCAGAACATGGACTGCCACAGTAGATTCCTTAGGAATGAAAACTTAAGAAGGAATCTAACTAATCATTTGCAAGAGTTTTTAGAGATTCTTCTTGTTTTTTAAGATTTATTTATTTATTTATTTATTTATTTCATGTAAGTGAGCATACTGTCACTGTCTTAGGACACACCAGAAGAGAACATCAGATCCTATTACAGATGGTTGTGAGCCACCATGTGGTTGCTGGGAATTGTACTCAGGACCTCTAGAAGAGCAATCAATGCTCTTAACCACTGAGCCATCCCTCCAAAATTCTTAATTTTCTGGCATTGGTGAGATCAGTGTATCTATAAATGTTTGGATCTCTCCAGACACTTTCTGAATTTTCTGTTTATATCTTTGATTTATATTTTTATTGAGTTAGTTGTTTTGTTGCCAATTCTTTGGAACTCATTATATGTAGCAAAAAAAAAAAGTTCCTTTTCTGTTTTTCTTTGTTCTTTGATAATTTCATACATATATGTATGTATAAGGTATTACCTGGTTTGGAAGTTTGGTTTGGTTTTCAAAATACCAGCCCTTGAATTCCATCTCACAGGTATGGTGACTTAACTTCTTGTTGGTGAGGCCTATGCATCAGTTTTAAACAAGGGGGCTTATGGGATTTGAGAAGGTAGCTAGAACCAGGAATCAGATCCTTCAACCTTGAAAGGTCATTGAAAGTTAACTTGTTCCCCTGAGAAAGACACCAGTAATCAGTACTACCACCTGCAGGTGGGAGACAGAACTGACACACCTCAGCTCCAAAGGGCTCTGACAGAACTATGAAAGGCCCTGTTTTCAGGGCATTGATAAGGATATCTTCCTCTTCATGTAGGCCTCCTTTGTGTAGATGACTTACCAGGAAACTTCACTGGCAAGATTCGTTATTAGTATCAAATTTGTATTTATACCAGTGATTCTGCATATTTTAGTCATAAATAACACAGTTAACATGGCTAAAGCTCTATTACCACCAAAATAGTCATTGAATATTTATCCTAATAACTAATATCACTGAATTTTGTAACTGTGCCCATCAATAGCATGTAAGAGGCAAATGAGGTGTCTGCGACTATTTGTAACCAAACGAAGCCACCGCCTCTGCCTACCCACCGCTACCTCTTCTACCCACGCTTCCACAGCTGTGTGTTAATTGGAATTCTCTTGCTCGGTAACATTTCAGGATGTTTGCTCCTTCGTGTGAAATTACACAATGTGTAACATTGAGGGAAATAACAGGGAAGGCAGTGATCAGGGAAGCATGCTTTGAAAGGCAGTGATGCTGGCAGAGAATGGAAATCTCTGGGGGAAAATAGCACAGAACTGGCAGCGACTAGGGCTTCTGCGTGGAGTGGTAATTAGATGGCGAGTTTATCTTCTGAGGGAAAGGTGTTTTTTTCTCTCCTCTCATACACAGGCTAGAAGTCAGACACTGAGAATGTGAAAACGTTATTCTGCTATGAAAATCATCTGTGATACATTGAGTTTCATTCATATATACATTCATATATATATGAACACACACACACCAGAAAATCTGTGGGGAGGATATGTGATCCATCACACTACTGCTAATAGGAGTTAAATCTCTAATAAGTGAAGATGATGGATAAGATGGGTAGATGGATAGATAGATGATAGATAATGGTGGATAGATAGATAGATAGATAGATAGATAGATAGATAGATAGATAGGTAGGTAGGGATGGATAATTGATTGGTGATGCATGCAGATACATAGGTATATACAAGTAAATGTTAAGTATGTATACAGAACATATATATAGTGGAAACTGATGCCAGGGCTTTGTACAGACAGAGCATGTGGACCCCACTGATTTCCATCCCCAGCCCTGATGTCTCCATCCTGCAACCCGATAGAGGTTTCCCTCTGTCTGCTCAACTCATACTCTATCTCAGAAGGGCTTCCTGAAGAGCCCAGCTTCTCCATTTCCATACCTTTGACATATCAATCTGAGTAATCCTTTTAACAGTCTTGTGCACTCTGTGCGGCATTTAGCAGCATCCCTGGCTTCTACTCACTAATGCCAGCAACATCCACTCGGCTACTCCAAAGGCTATCTCCAGACATCACCTGAAGGCAACATTGTGCCCCATAAAGAGCTGACCTAAGAACTGGGTTTTCCCTTTGTTCAAAACAGCTTATCTAATTCCTTAATCTAAATTGGCACTCTTTCTCTCTCTCTCTCTCTCTCTCTCTCTCTCTCTCTCTCTCTCTCTCCCCCTCTCTCTCCCTCTCTCCCTCTCTCTCTCTGCCTCTCTCTCTCTGCCTCTCTGTCTCTCTGTCTGTCTCTATATCTCTCTGTCTCCATCTCTCTTTCTCCCTCTCTCTCTCTGTCTCTGTCTCTGTCTCTATCTCTGTCTCTGTCCCTCTCTGTGTGTCTCTCTGTGTCTCTCTCTGTCTGTGTCTCTCTCTGTGTCTCTGTCTCTCTGTCTTTCTGTCTCTCTGTCTCTCTCTGTCTCTCTCTGTCTCTCTCTCTCTTTCTCTCTCTGTGCCTCTGTCTATCTCTCTCTGTCTCTCTCTGTGTCTCTGTCTCTATCTCTCTGTCTCTCTCTGTCTTTCTCTCTGTCTGTGTCTCTCTCTGTGTCTCTGTCTCTCTCTGTCTCTCTCTCTGTCTCTCTCTGTCTCTCTCGTGAAAAGTCAGTGTGGAGTGAGTGGCGGTCTGTAACAGTACACTTGACTGAGACATGAGTGTCTTTCTTTCCTTTGCACTTTCAGTTCCACCGTATAATCTATTCTGTTCACCCTGTACACACACTGTCTGGTGCAGTGATTGGCACTTAATAAGTATTTGCCAAATGAAAGAATATAATTCTGTTATTTAATATCCTGAAGCACAAAGCCTGATGTGGTCTAAAGGGGTTTTGTTCTGGGGCATATGACAAAGCCTGTAAAAGAAGAAATTAGGGCCATATTGAGGCTGTTGAAGGGTGTGAGTGGGGAAATCTAAAAATGATATTATTTGGATAGGATTCCTCGGGGTTTTGGCGGGATGCTGTTGATTGGCAGCTTCATTCTGGAAACAACAGCTCTGATATGTCATCGTAAACTGAGCCAACCTGTCTCTCCTGCTTTCCCAACCCGTCCACGACCAATACACAGAGGAAGCAAGGTTTTTGACCAGAGCAAGGCTTGATGCTCCATTGGTTCTCTGAGGAGCAGGAGAGACACGCCACCCAAAACAAACCTCACCAGAGATAGCACACAAGGCCTTTCGATGCTCCTTCTTGTGTTTAAAAAATGGAATTAAGATGCATAATTTTTAAAATGAAAAATGACTGACTGGCATTCTTCCCACCAAAAATGGAAAGTAATTTAATTTGTTAGTGGCCCATTTTATTTGACAGTCTTTGTACACACTTGATTTGGTTTGTTTCCCTGAATTACCCTTTAATAGTGGGTACGTCATGCCAGACTCTACCCCCTAGGTGGGTTTGATAATTGGCCGAGTGTCCGTATTGTTCAAGGTTACAGCGAGAAGAGAGGCTTCTTGGCAGTGTGGGTGGGCTGCTCCTCCCAGCCTCCGGAGCATCCTCATCCCGACCCTGGCATCTTCTCCAGCTCTCCTCTCCTCTGCTCATTGTATCCTCTCTAGTTTCACTGTTCTCAATGCTCTGCACGTGCTTCAGCCTCTGTGTGTTTGCATCCATAGGACCCCTGGCTCATGACCTTCTAGCATCTGCTCACACACTGTGCTTCAGAGAAGCCTTCCTGTAGATGCCATATCACAGCGAGAGAGAGAGAGAGAGAGAGAGAGAGAGAGAGAGAGAGAGAGAGAGAGAGACCACAGAAGCTAGGCTGACTGTGTATATCCAGGGACATACATGATACAGAGGAGAGATTTAATAGTTTGTTGACTGAATGAGTTAATGGTCCAATTCTCAGGAACATCACACTCCCCTACACCCCTACTTCTTCCAGTCGATCTTGCGTCAGCATCCTCTTCTGAGTCTCCCTACACCTCCCTAGCATATACAAGGTCCCTTGGGTGATAAATCCCACTGAGCTCCAGTACAGCTCACCCCCTCCCCAAGTATCTATGCACCCTGGTACAGAACCAGGAGGACAGAGTCAAGCTGGCTCCGGAGCCAAGGAGTGCAGGTATATTTGCTCTGCCTCAGGCTAGCTGTGTGACTTCAGATTAATTACTCAGTCTTTCTGTACCTCTCCTTTCTTATTTGTCCCTTAGGAACCATAAAGATAAGATAATTCACTGATGACTGACTTAAGTGTTTAAACCATTTCAGGCAGTAGATGACGGGGTGTTCATGGAAGTTCTGTCTGAGAGGGTACCATTGGAAGGAGGAATTGAATAGAGTGGCTTTCTGTAAGTCTGTGGCAGGTCAGACTCAGGCTGCCCCTTTTCCCTGGAGAAATCAATCAGTGGCCATAATAACAGGATGCCAGGTGTCTGGGGAGAGTTGTGTTGTTCCCTCCTGGTATCACGTTCACATGCAGGAGAAAACTCATATGCACAACTGAACTCAGGAAGACACTGAACCTGAGCAGAGGAGAGGGGGGATGCGAGCTGCCCCAGAGAGGACACTGCTGCACCTGAGCTTGGGCCACTCTAGGTACAGAGCCTTAGCAGCTGCCAGCAAGGCTCAGACAACAGCTTCAGCTGAGTTAAGTGGTTTCAGTCTGACTGGGCATTCTAGCATTCAGAGGCTAAGAAGGCAGGGGGAGTCACAGGTTCAAGGCCAGACTGGAGGTCTCATTTCCCCCACTGCTCTCTCTGTGACACCAGGCTGCATCCTCCCTTATAGGGTGGCAAATGGAGCTTCTTCCAAGGTTGGCTCCAGGAAGATTGAGTGAGATCATGGCTGGGATGGAGTTGACACTTTGGACTCCAAACACCATGGCTGGCTTATAGCACAAGAAGGATCCCAGAACAATGTTCTCCAAAGAAAGCCTAGACATTGCCTGGTACTCTTGAAATCATGCCCTGCTCTTCTCCCTGCCATGACCCCAGAAGGAACAATCAGATCATGTGAGAACCACAGTTCCAAAACGGCTGCCTAATCCAACCATCTGGTCCTTCCTAAGCTTTACCTGAACACAGGAATGATACAGGGACTCCCTCCAAACACAGCCATGCATACACACAGAAATATACATGCACACATACATACACCCATGTATGCACACACACACACACACACACACACACACACACACACACACACTCCTTATCTGTGCAAAGAATCAGAGGCTCCATCCCCAACACCTGCTCAGAGCCTTCGCCCATTATGCAGCCCATCATGGGTCATGTCAGCCTGCATTAGCAGTCAGGCTCATCACATTAGGCAGTAGCCTTGGGCTGGCAGATACCACTTTGAAATGCCTCTTTATCTCGTTGTCACGCTCCCTTCTGCATCGAGCACAGCCACGGGAGCTATCTGAAGACGCAATGTAGACATGAAGGACCAGGTTAGAGGTCAAGAATTGCAAGGAAACCTGTCATATCCCACCGCCCTGGGCCCGGGGTGCCTTCGTGGAACTCAGGCGTCTCTGGGGAGCAGAGGAAGGAACACTGAAAGGTTCCAAGTGCAAGCACCTTTATGAACAACTGTAAAAAAATATGGCATGTGTTTCTGAAAACACACAACATAGACATCCACTTACTGTCAAAACTCTGTGATGCCTGCAGAGGCTTCAGACCAACAGCATTATGTGACATCAGTAATGACTCCCCTACCCCAACTGTTTATCCATGTCACTTGTAAGACACTGACCAGCTCCACCCTGACATGTTCCTGCCTGGTGTAGATGTGGAAAGAAGGCTTGCTTTGCAGTCAGATGGGTCCTGAGATCAAATCCCTCTTGTGCTTTCTCATCTCTGAATCATCTTGGGACTGTAACTTGGCCTCTCTGTTTTCTGTTTGTAGTCCTACTCTGTGCTAGTACCTGTTTTACATTTGTTGAAAGAATTATCTGGGATTCTATGTGAAGAGTGCCTGACCAGGCACAAATGTCTCGGTAACTGTTTCAGGGCCAAATTCATGGGGCTTAGCTTCACAGTGTGAAACCTCAACTCACGTAAGCCCTTGGTTAGCATTCACTTGTGCACCCCTAAATCTTGGACTCCTGACTAATCTCCACTCCCAGAAAAGTCTAATGAAAACTTGACCGTGATTGTGTCATCTGAAACCCCTTCTCCCCACCTTTTTGATAGAGGCAGCCCACCCCCAGTCTACCCTGTCACCTTCACTCTTGCAATAGACTTTATCACCACCTTCACTTCAGCCCTGTTTCTCTGCCTAGGACCTGCCTTCTGCTAGGCTGGTGGCTTATTCCTCATTTTCATGTCTATACACACTCACCCACCCTCAGAAAACCCCTCAGGACTTCCTAGGCTCTATGCCTCCTCTCTAGAGCACTCACTGCATTGTTGTGTGAGATAATTCACCCTGGCCCCACCACCAGCTAGAGCAGCCATACGATGGTGAGACCGGGGACCTGTGCTCACCAGACAGCCCTTGGGACTGTACGATGCTCAGCTGGTCTTGCTGAAAGGGCGGGTGAAGCTAAATGACACGTTCCTAAGCTTATCTCACAATTTCCTTCCTAGAATAGATTTACTGTTTAAGGAAGGGAGGAAGGAAGAAAGGAAGGAAGGAGAGGAGGGAGAGAGGGAGGGAGAAAGGGAGGAAGGAAGGAAGGAAGGAAGGATGGAAGGAAGGAAGGAAGGAAAGAGTACACATGAACAACACTAAACACTCAGTAGGTTGCATTGTGTAAATGTGTGTGTGTGTATATGCACACCTATTTGTATGTTTGTAGCAATAATAAAGAAGAGGTCATGAATTTGAGAGGGGTGGAGAGAGGTGGAAGGGCAGAAATGATATAAACACAGGACTTGTCTATAAAATTGTCAACGAATAAAAAGTAATTAAATATAAAAACTGTGAAACAGATTTCGAGTGAGAGCTTTGAAGACTATGTCCGCTTGGTAGGATCCAAATCCCCTCAAAGGGACTGGAGAAATGTTTCAAGTGTATACCGATTGAATGTTGTCCGGGTAACAGGTGTCAATCGTTGAAAGGCCCAGAATGTGCTAAGAATGGCAGCTGGTTTCTGTAACTCTTGGTTTCCGGGTTGCGATTTACTGTGTGGTAAGGACACAGCACGAACCCATTTTGTACAAGGAAAATAAGACTGTGTATTCTGAGCACTGTGCCTCTCTCATCTGCAGGTGCCTGTCCTGAGACCCATGGACTTGATGGTGGAGGCTACCCCACGAAGAGTGTTTGCCAATGCGCACACATACCACATCAACTCCATATCTGTCAACAGCGACTATGAGACCTACATGTCTGCTGATGACCTAAGGATTAACCTGTGGAACTTTGAGATAACCAATCAGAGTTTTAGTATCCTTTCCTTAAAAACAAATGGGCCATTGGTCCAACTCATGGGTATCCAGGTAGGAGTGGGCTAGGGAGAAAGAAACAGAAGAAAAGACCGTCAAAATGGAAATGGCTGGCATCCATGAAGGAAATCTTAAATTATGGGTAGGGCAGCATGGCTAGCTCTGGAATGTAATTCAAGAATGTATTCATGTGGTGGCATTTATGTGTCATGAATTAAAATTAGAGATGGGTTAGCACATAGCACGTCTCAGTTGGTAGGGTGCTCATGTATGTACAAGGCCCTGAGTTCAGTCCTCAGCATCACATACAGATATGCTAGAGAATACTGTGATCCTGTCTCAAAAAATATGTAGATATAACTTTATCAGTAATGAAGATCTGGGATTTTTTTCAGAGTCAGTTCCTTCCTTTTAAAAGGTTCAAAATTAGTCTGTGTAGAGCATATGTACCAGGGGTATGGGGACAATGGCTTCTATTGTGTCATAGTAGCAACAAAAATGGTTACTGCCACTCACTGGGACCCAAACCCATGTGAAGTTGAAGTATCTGAATTTCATTTCTCTATTGGAATATAATATGTAGACTCATGAAATTACGTGGCTCGATTTTCAGAATGGACACACCCCTTTTACATAGAGACTGCATCACCAGCAACCTGTTATCCCTTCCCACATCACCTTACCATGGGCTACTAAAGGCTTCACCTAATGACCCTAATGGGGCTGAGGATAGTGGTACTTGTCTATGAAATACCAGGTTTGCTCTCCAGCATCTCGAACAATACAAACACTGTAAGCATCATTATCTCCCACTTTACTAATCCTGAGAAAAGCAAAGAAGGTTCCTGAGTGTCTAACTAAAGCCACTTCTCTGACCTCATTATATTGACCTTGCATTTAACAATAAAAACTGATCTTCGCTGAATGTCTAGAGCAGCTGTTCACAATCTGTGGATCGCAACCCCCAAAAGACCCTTGTTAAAACACAGATATTTATACTACATAATGGTAGCAAAATTATAGTTATAAAGTAGCAATAAAAATAATTCTATGGTTGGGGATCACCACAAAAAGAGAAACTGTATTAAAGGTTGCAGGGTGTGAACCACTGCTCTAGCATCTGCCTGCCAAATCCTTCCTAACTCTTGACTCTTAGCTCCAATTCCCAATTTAGTTCATAGTATTAACCCTCAGGCAGGTGAGGTACTGGTACTGGCTCCAATCAACTTTGATTCTGCCCTTTAGTTGCTAGCTTCTACCCTCCTGGCCCCACACATCCATGAACTGTGCTGTCACTTCCTCTAAAATGAAGCTCAGACAGCTGAGGTGCCTCCATCCCCAGTCTTTGAAACACTCACTGACAAGGGCCACTATGTGGCACCCTTCCCTATGGCTGCCTGATTCCTCTCCTTCAGGAATTATGCCCTGCCTACCAGTTACCATGTGACCCACCTGGCATTTTGCCTGTGCATCTAATACTCCAGTAATGTTCTAGAGTGCTGAAAAATCTATTCTGTTTCCCAGGTCTAGAAGATTTCACACCATCTGGGCCTTGACTCCCTCTGACACCTGTCATGCTGCTCCTGCCTCATCCACTCTTCCTCAGCCAGTAAATCATGTTTCTATTTCCAACTAAGAGTTGTTCTTACTCTCTTTGCATCTTCAATACCCTCTGTCTGAAAATGGGTCCCCAGAGTTCTTGATCCCAGCCTCAGTCCAATCTACTGTCTCTATGGAGCTTCCAGTGGCTACTGGCAGCTATATTCTGCTGTCTTTGTCATGCTTACTGAGATATGAAATGGTTTTATGTGCACATTTTTAGTTCGCTCCTACGAGAATGTAAATTTTCTAAGGGCAGGAGCCTTGGATGACCCATTGCTGCATTCCAATGGATTCAGCATTCTGTATAGGAAAGCTGCTGCACAGAACAAGTGTGACGTCATAGTCACTGGTCAGAGGAGCGCTGTGGGACACTCTTCACCATGAAACTGAACTTGGATATTTAACTTGAACATGGTAAAGACAAGCTGGAGGAAGGGGTTAGTCAGTAATTTTTTGCTCGGTAATCATGGTAATCAAACCTGAGTTTGATCTCCAGAATCTAGAAAAAGAATAACCTAGGTGTGATGGACACTCTTGTAATATTAGCAGGTTCATTCTCCAGTCATCCTATTAGTAAGCTATAGGCTAGTGGCGGATCCTGTCTTTATGAGGAGTGGGATAATTTGAAGAGCAACAGCTGAGGCTGTCCTGTGGCTTACACATTAACACACACACACACACACACACACACACACACAGGCATGAAACTCACACATAAACATGGAAAGGGTGTTTAATCAGTGGATACAAAGCTACTTCGTCCCTACCACAGAGACGTCCGTATAATCGCCAGAGGCTTCTCAGGGGAGGTGTCTTTAACCAGGTTCTGGCACTAAGATACATCTGGAGAGACTGAGAACTGGCCTTTTAGTCTGCGACTGGACATGACACACTGTGTGGACCTGGGAATGGGGGCATCTGACTGCAGGTTTTTCCTGGCAAAGCAGCTGCTGCTAGAATGTAGATGGCGGTCCCCTTTCCCTCCTTACATCTATTCCAAGAGCCAGGGATTTGCTGGAGCTCAGCCAGATGTCACTCTGAGCTTATGCTTCCCCAGCCTAGGTGGCACGTTTTCTGAATTTTGCCTCTAGGCTTTCAAGAGGGAAAGGAACTTTCTCAGGCATTTGGGGAGACAGATGCCTTGGGGAGAATGCAAAGGGGACATATTAATAGTGCCGTTTAGGTTATCTTCTGCAGATGTGTGACAGCCTGCCAGATGCCAGCATACAAATGAGACCATAGCACTCACCCTTAAAGCTGCCATATGTAAAATAATCACTGTCATCATGTGGGAGACAATAACTGATATCTATATAATGCCTTTCAGCCAGACTGCCCCGGGCAGGAAGGCTATGCAAACTAGGGCCATTTGCCTCTCAGCATTGAAGTGTAGCCACCTCTGGAGAAGGTAGCAGCCCTTTCCACAACAGCCTCAAAAAAGTATCAAAAACAACCCTTTTCTTAAATGCCTCCAATTTAGTGCATTCTGCTGTTGAGCCTTTTATCTCCCCAGGAGACTGGAGCATGGCTTGGGACTCCTGCAAAGCATGGTGTGAGAACCACTGAGGTAGGAAGCAAGATGCTTCAAAGAAGTGTATGGACTGTTTTCATAGTTGTGTGTTAGTTATACCAAGTGGTAGAAAATACAAGCCCCGTGAGTTCAGAGACACTAAAATCTCCACTTAAATTGCAAACCGTATATCGAGAATTAACTCAGGAAGACAAGTAGAAAGGAAGTCTCGTTGGGCAAAAGGAAGCCCAACACTAACTTCATAGCAGACAGCTTAGGATTTTGAGTCTAACAAGAATGAATTCTCACCCAGGCCCATGACTTTCTGACTGAGAACATTCTCACAGTATGCTTTTTACCCACCCAGACCCCAGACCCTGATTCTCCACTTCATCCTTCATAAGGGAGAACTCTACCAAAGGCTTGTGAGATATTCTCTCTCTCTCTCTCTCTCTCTCTCTCTCTCTCTCTCTCTCTCTCTCTCTCTCTCTCTCTCCCCCCCCCCTCTCTCTCTCTCTCTCTCTCTCTCTCTCTCTCTCTCTCTCTCTCTCTCTCTCTCTCTCTCTCTCACACACACACACACACACACACACCACACCTTAGAGAAATAGCTTCCTAAGTAAATGATCAGTAGAATAAGGGCTGATAAAATCATGCTTCTTCTCAAAAGGATAAAAACCTGAAAAGTCAATCAGGGAGGTGGTTGTGCTCTATTGAATTCACTGCCTGGATCGTATCTCAATTCTAGACTCCTCCTTTGGCTCTAGAGTTGGACGATATTATAAAAGGTCGCTTACTATATTCTAATCAGCATATAGACACAAGAGTCTCTGAGGTTCAGGGTCTCACATTTAGCACCAGAGAACAGCATACCAATCAGCCTACCTTTCGTTCCTGCATCCAAAGCCAACCAGATCTCCTGTATAACAGGTCCATCTTAAAGTGAGCAAAACTGTCTCAATGCATCAGGACCATAATAGCACATTTCTAGGTTAATAATCTTCATATAAAGTGCCAAGCGCACTGCACTAAGCCTGATGTTGACAGAAAAGAGAAAAGGAAATGAAATGCACTTTCAGAATGACATGCTACAAATAACAACACATGTGAGTGTTTCCCCGAGACAAGCTCTTTAAGGAAAAAAACATCTAGTTATTCAAATGTATTTTTAAAGACGTGTTTTGGACCAGGAAATAAAGGAATTTTTGCTGAGGGACTGATTATTGAATTGAGATATTCAGAGGAAGACTAACCTTTTGCTAACTTTGGCACAGAGATGTGTTTAGGTGAGGCTGCTCCTTGTATAAGTTCAGTCTCAGGATGCCTCTAAAACAAACAAAAACCTGGATATTTTTACCTTGCACCTAGCATCCTTGTAAGGTGGCTTCTTTTGTCACTTTGTGCCATCCAGGGTGCAAATAGTCTCTAATCTTTGATTTCTAGTTTCTAGTACCGCCCTTGGTAGGTAGCATCATGGATTAGTTGCCTCCCGTTACACTAATGGATCAGTTTCAGACAAGCCTGACACGGTTGCCTGATACATACTTCTTAAGATGTCTTTTATCCCACCGTGGGGGCAATGGCACAAATTAATTTTAGGCTGGCATTTCATATAAAATAATATCACACCTCTTCTTCTTTCTGGTGCTGGGATCAAGTTCATGCATGCCAGGCAAATGCTTTACCATGAACCAGATCCCTGGCCCTGAAGAGCATCCCTCTGATGACAAGCACAGCACATAGCCTGCATGTACTGAGACATCACCCCAAAACCCATTGAAAGCAGCCCTGAAAGGTTTTTCCTTCATGGGTTTTCTGCTCTTGAAAATGAAAGGATGCTTAGAAGAGACCCCTGAATCACAAGAATGAGTCAAGCAAAAACCATAAACATTCCTGAGCACTTGCTATGTAAACTGAGGTGACATCAGGAGCGGAGCTCCTTCCCCATGGCATGGCCCTGTAATATGGGAAAGTGAGTAGGATAGAGTTCAGTTGGAGAGGTGGAATCCAGGTGATTGCAGAAAAAAATATTTGAGCTGGGAAAGAGAGATTAGCAACCTAGTGATGGACCCATGCCCATGAGTTGGCCTTGTAGGTGTATGGCTATCCAGGCAAGTACAATCTTTAGACACACACACACACACACACACACACACACACACACACACACACACACACACACACACACACACACACACACACACAGACCTTAAAGGACAGGCAGGTAGAAGCCCACAGACATGAGTAGAAGGTTATCACAGGCAGTAGTCGGGAGGGAAGGCTGAGCAGCAATCAACAGAAACTAAATTTGTCAGCTCTCAGGGAAATGTCTAGGCTTTCTCTTAACAGGTCTCCGATAACTCAGGTTGGCCTTGCTCTATAGCCAAGGACAGTCGTGAGCTTCTGATCCTCTTACCTTTACCTCCCTGTGCTGCCACTCTTAGGGCATGCAGGGCTAAAACCTTGTGTGCATTAGACATTCTACCAAATGAGCCCTATCCCCAGATGAGGCCTGGGCTATTAAATGTCCTTCAGTTAGGCCATTCATGGTGGTGCACACCTTCAATTCCAGCATCTGAAGGCAGAGGCAAGAGGATGTCTAAGTTTGAAGCCAGCTTTGTCTACAAAGTGAGTTCCAAGATAGCCAGGGCTACATAGAAAAACCCTGTCTCAAGAATAAATAAATATAAAGAAATAAATAAATGCCCTCTAGACAGACCCACCCTAAATGTGATCCTTTTTTATTAATGTAGATTCAGCTGATGAGGGGGGTCTTTAATTGTATCTGTAAAATCCCTCCATGACTACACTGAGATTACAGATATATGCTATCTCTTGGAGTTTCTTTATCTATTCTATTCTATTCTATTCTATTCTATTCTATTCTATTCTATTCTATTCCATTCCATTCCATTCCATTCCATTCCATTCCATTCCATTCCATTCCATTCCATTCTATTGAGACAAGGTCTCACTGTATAGCCTAGGCTGGCTTGGAACTCACCACCTAAGTGCTTTGGCCTCCTGGGAACCATGATTACTGGTATATGGTACCACACCCCGAAACTCTCCCCTTCTTTATACATGAGTTTCCATGTTCAAGATCATCTGAGATTTTATAACTGGTTCTATTTGAAGATTAAAATTTTTGCAGCCTTTCTCCAAATTATAGTAAATCTACATTCAACCATGCCAACACAATCAAACACATAATATCCTACATGTGTCCTCTGGGACATAGACAGTAAGGGCACCTGAATGGACTCTTGGATCCGAAATTTCCTCTAAGACAATGTGGGGCCTTCTGACTTGTGTACAGGAAGAATCTGTGGTTATGGGCCTCTCAAGAGCTCCCTAGTCATAAGGAGTGCCACAGCCAGTCTTGTGAAGCAGCCTGTAGATTTAATATGGCATCATGCATCTCTGTCAGCCCCTCAGCCTGAGCCTGGCACTTGGCAAATAGTCCATGGATATTTGCACACTGGCTTTTTAAAGCTGCTAAGACAGGAATATTCCCTGAAGTACGCTTCAGAAACCATCAATGTCTTACCAATGTCCTTTTAGGCTAATAAAAGTGATTACTTTGTGATCACTGCTTAATATCCAAGGATCAAATTTGAACCTTAAAAAAAAATAAGGATCTCATGGCAATGTATGTCCCTGAAAGGAAATCCAACTGTTCTAGGTCAGAGTTCAAAGCCGACATGTAACTATTTCTCTACTTCAGAATTGGCAGACTTTTATAGCAGCAGTTCTCAACCTATGGATCACAACCCCCACAGTGGCTATATATATATATATATATATATATATATATATATATATATCAGATAATTTACATTATGATTCAAAATAGTAACAAAACTGCAGTTATGAAGTGGCAGAGAAATAACTGTATGGCTAGGAGTTACCACAATATGAGGAACTATATTAAAGGGTCTCAGGTTAGGAGAACCTATGCTACAGAGCCTATAGCATGTAGGTAACTTCTGTTGCTTTTGAAATCAAATAATTTCATCCAGTAAAGGTAGCACAGCCTGCCTATGTCTGTAATGGCCCTGAAGGATCCTTCTCAGCTCTTGTGAACCTGGCTGGCTTAGCTAGAACATGGGGAAAATCACTATGTATCAAAAAAGTTAGTGCGATGAATCAGAGGCACGCATGGACAACCACTCTGACCCCAAGACACTGCGAGGAAATGGTTTCCTTGGATACATGTACTTGCGCCAGAAGATAGGATTTTGTCTAATATGAAAATGATTTAAGTAATTTTTCTCCATTATCTCTTCTGAAAATTAAAATCCTTAGAGGCCGTTAATGGGATTCTATTCATTTAAAGGCAAATACACTGAACCCTGGAGAGATAAAGTGACTTTCTCAAGTTCTCTCGGCTAAATAGAAATGGGATGAAAACCAAAGCCTGTTCTCCCAGCCACGTTTGCTACAGTTACGGTGTCTATCCCAGTGTTGTCTTGAACTCTCCCCACTGAGCTGAGAAGCCTGTCTCAGCTCTCAGGGATGACTCTAAACAAAGAGGCTCCTGTTGATTAAATGCTGGCTGCTTTCTTGGTTTAATAGGACATATTCACCATAGAGATCTTGGACAATGAAACTACACAACCAATGAGTTCGTGCCTCTGATTCTGCCCCTTCGTTGTGAGAAGGCCTGCTAATTCAGCCATATTGGTTGGAAAAGAAGAGAGTGGGGGGTGGGGAGTGAGAAATACAAACTCTTTATTTGTAAAGAGCTTTTCTTCTGTATATTCTGGGGTACTCCACCCCTCACACCGCCACACAGAGACAGACAGACAGACAGACAGACAGACGGAGACAAAGAAACAGAGAAAGAGAGACAGAGAGAGAAAAGCAAATGAGAGAGGGAGGGAGGGAGGGAGGGAGAAAGAGATGCTATCTACCGTATCTGTCAAGCACAGTTCCTCTAACACAGACCCTGTAGACCAGGGTTGTTTCTGCTTTGGTCTCTGGCATATTCACTGTACCTATAAGACCACTAGCTGGTTGTTCATTTTCCAGGAACATCATGGCATAAGTAGATGAGTGGACTCCAGTTAGTCACAGGTGACATGCACATTGCTTCTGTTCTGTGTTTCCTGTCCTTTCCCCTCTGTCTCTCATTCATCGTATTTTCTTGAATCACCAGACTATAGAATCTACTTTGTGCCTAACTTCCCTCACCCGAAATAATATATGATAACATAAAATCTGTCTTAAATATCATTATACTCTAAAATACTACCTCCTTGAATGAAGATGTGGGAATGGTGTGGATTGAAAAAAAAACCACTCACAGATCCACCCTCATAGACCCATCACTACATGGCCCACCTGTCTTTAAGCCCATGGCTCTTGGGTATAGGTTTAAATTGTACTATGTCCCCAGAATTAGAATTTTGCATACAGTGGCTATTTTTTCCCATACTCAGACACTGCACTGCAAAAATAATTTAACGACATCGTTTTTTCTTTTTTTTTTTTTTGAAAGTTCACTTTATCGTGTGTTTCTGTCTATTTATTTAGGTGGCTGTCAATCTTTCATAATCTTGCCACTGTCTGGAAGCAGGGGAGTGATAGTCCCCAAGTGATAGAGCTTGGGGTTTCCCAACTTGGATGCTGTAAATGACTGTGAAAGGCCTTCCATTCCCTCTGCCCTCCCACCCTGATCCTCTCCACCCCTCATCCTACTGCTGATGCAATTTATGGTTTGGGCTGCTTATTTGTTTGAAGCAAATCCCTGGAGGGGTGACCTCCTGGTGTCTTCAATTATTACTTTCAAGGATGCCCTAGGCAACTGCCTGGCACAGGGGTGCCCTCACCTTCCCGCCTTCTGCCTTGCAAGAATGAAGCTCAGCTGCTGGGCTGGCTGTGCCCCTTCCCATCCTCAGAGCTGTCTCCAGAGTCCCCCTGGAGAGCCACATTAACCCCTTTTGTTAGCAGAGGTAATTTGCCTGGATTTAGCATTAATAAGGAAGACTCCAAGCAGTTGGGGTCAAAAGAACGGATCCGTCAGGCCCCAGGGTTAATTTAATGGCAATCTGTTGGCTGTCTGGGTTGTGTATTAGTCATAAGCCTAGTGATATCTTCTGCTGTTTAGTTCTTTGAAACAACCAGGAAATGATTTAGAGTGCTCAAAAGATCAGATGGAGAAATTGACTGTTAAAAGACCTCATTCCATTTTCCAGTAATACAGGGCACCTTGTGTTGCTAAGCCCCTTTCCCCCTCCATCCCAATATGCAGGGGGAAAATGTGTGTCCCTTGGAACTTGAGAGAATAATGGTTAGGATTTCTGGGCATCTTTGAGTGTTCTTTCCTGTCTTCCTCAGTAGACATCAAATTTGGGCCAACTAGACTCTCTCACGTGTTTCTAGAATTCAGCAAAGTCTTCCCTTAGGAAATAGGACAAGAAAGTCCTTGTCAGGCTTTTGTCCCAACTTCTATTTCAAGAAAGTTATATCATAAGAAGTCAAAATTCTGGTTCTAGAAAGTACCAACTGCCTTGCAGTTGGTGAGCATTCAGGGGCATGATGGGAAGGAGATAGAGCCCTCACCAGTAAGCCAGTATTCATTCCCTAGAGACAGGCAAAACCACTCAGGGAAACTGGCCGGGCAAGGCCATTCCCCATAGAATGCAGTGTGGCTGCGTGTAAAAAATCCTTGCAGAAGCTTGAGAGCCAACCCCAGCTCTGCCCCATGCAGCTATACGACAACCCTAAGGGATTTATCTCTGAGGTCAGCAATGTAAATCTCATGCCACCAAGACTGACAACCTGAGTTCAATCCCCAGGACCCACACAGTGAAGGGAAACCTGCTCCACCAACATGTCCTCTGTGCACTTTGGCAGACTCCAAATAAATAAGTGGTGTAAAGCCACTGTTACACTGATCATCCCTGTTAAGCTCATGGGCTCTGAAAAAAATAAACAACAACAAAAAAAGCATATGAATATAGAAAAGGGACTTACAGAACGGAAAAGGAGAAGAAGGGAGACAGAGGTGGGTGAGGTCAAGAATAATCAAAATTAATGAATACATGGACGAAAATGGCAAAGAACAAATTTAAGACACAGAAGTTTTTCCTGGTTACAAAAGAAAAAAACCCATTTCACTCCATCTCCCCATCTGTAAAATAGGGCTATTAATGGCACTGCCTCCATCTGTCTGAAATGAAGGACGGATGAAGCTGTAAGACATGTAGTCCAGACAAGCTCAACACTTGGTAGACACCAGCTATTTGTGGTCATGCTAAAACGGGATAGAATCCTGGCTTCTTCCTTTGGCCGAACCTGAGTCAAAGTCAAGCTCTGTGAACAGGAGGAAGATTCAGACCTTGGAGAAGACTCAAGTGGCTTCAGATGAAAGTGGGTGGGAGGCAGAATGGATCTAGAAACAGTGGACAGGGGCAGATCCACTGGGCGCTGCTCCAGGAAGATGTCCTTGCTGGTAGGAAGATGCTCCTGGAGGCACAGATGTGCTTAGGCTCTTTTGTTTTCACATCTCCTGACTTTGGAGCTTTATTTTTAGGTAGAGAAAAATAATCTGTGTCTGTATCACTTCCCTCTCCCACACAAGGAAGATGTCTTCCAGTTCAGCTTGCTTGCTGAGCTATACTGGTAGAAGCAAAGAAGCTGACACCAGATTTTCTCTCCTTACTTTGGGAAAAGGAAAACATGCTTGCTGGCACTGTAGGGTATGGAGGCACACTTTCTGATGGAACCTGACAGCAGCCCATAGGAAACTCTGCTTGCCCCACCCAAAGCCATACCCACCAAGCCTAAGGCACAGGTCAGCCACCGGAAAGCACATCAGAGTTGCAGCCTGCAGCACCCTCCCAAGCTGTTTGTGTTTGTGCTCCAGGTGTATACCCCAAATGCAGAAGCTGAGTTGAGAGGTGGTGTTGTATGAATCCAGAAGTGCATATGTCCCGTGCAACCAACCAAGAAATCTTTGAATCTGGCTTTCGTAGATGAAAATGTGCCAACAGGCAATGTTAGCACAGGCTCAAACCAATTTTAGAAGGAACACAGTGGGGGTTCCTAAGAGATAATCGAATAGGAAGAGGCACAGCCTGGTGTAAAGTCATTGTAGCAAATCGTATGTGGCGACAGATGTAGCAGGAGCCTAGGTGGCGCTTGCTAGTATGTGTCCACATTTGTTACCTAATTGGTGCTACTGGGGCTCAAACTGGGAGCATGTCTGTCCCCATGTACATGATGATTCCTAGCCCATACATTTTCATTTTAAGCACTATCTGTTTGCTTTCATGTAAACAATTAAGCCCATCATTTTGGGAATGTTGCCTTTCTGCTTAGCTGAGACAGAAATGTGACAAAATTTAAAGATGGGTTTTAAGAAAAAAAAACAAAACCCTGGTGATGCATACAGGAGCAAACATCACACAGGTAACCTATGAGTAGTGGAGTCAGGGACATGCAGGTCCCCTTCTCAACTTTGCTGCACCCATCATCCAGTGACAAAGTGCAGCTGGTCCGTAGACTGAGCCTCAGCTCCAGGCAGGAGCCTCTCAAACTTTTGGTAGGTGGTATCAGGGCACATACAAGCCAGTTCCTTCCCTTCGGATGAACAGCCTTTGAAGAGATTTTGTTTTTATTTCCACTGGATTGCCTTTGTAAACAAAAGCCGAAGTTTTTCATTCTGATATACAAGAAAATATATATGTACATATGAGCACATGCATATACATATATAATATGTATATTACACACACACACACACACATACACACACACACACACACTTTTTATGGCAAAGGAACGTGTTGAGAAGATGGGAACCTGGAAGCTAAAACTGAGTATATTATACATGATCCCAAATTCCTCACTACACATAGATGGTTTCTTTCTAATCCTTAAGTTCCCACTCAAACTCTCAGCCCTAGTAAATCACAGCTCCTGGAGACTAGATAGCCTGAATATTCTAAAGGAGGGAAACTGGGCTTTGTGAAACCTCCTAGGCTTTGCACCTGGAGTAAAGATCCAGTATTGTCACTCACTGGCTGTGGTTGATGAAGTGTGTGTGTGTGTGTGTGTGTGTGTGTGTGTGTGTGTGTGTGTGATATATGTGTGTGTGTGTATGTGTGTGTGTGTGTGTATGTGTGTGTGTGTATGTGTGTATATGTGTGTGTAATGTGTGTGATGTGTGTGTGTGTGTGTGGTGTAGGTGGTGTGTGTGTGGTGTGTGTGAGATGGGGGGGGGGGGTGTGTGTGTGTGGGGGTGTGTAATGTGTGTGTGATGTGTGTGTGATGTGTGTGTGTGTGTGTGTATGTGTGTGGTGTGTGTGGTGTGGGTGTGTGGGGTGTGTGTGTGTGTGTGTGTGTGTGTGTGTGTGTGTGTGTGTGTGTGTGTGTGTGATGTGTGTATATGTGTGTATGTGTGTGTGTGTGTATGTGTGTGTGTGTGTGTGTGTGTGTGTGTGTGTGTGTGTGTTCCTCAGCACATATGTGGAAGTCAGAAGACAGCTTGTGGAAGTTTGTCTCCTTCTACCACGTGGACCCGAGAGATTGAACTAAGGTCATCAGTCATCAGTTTTGGTAACAAGCACCTTGACCTGCTGAGAATCTCCCCAGTCCATTAGCCATGTCTCTTAGGAAACTTCTTGAATGTTCACAGAATTTCCAGTTCCACCCCTGTAAATGGCTATAAAGGGTGTTATTCACAGTGTTGGTGTAAGGATTAAAGGAGACAAAGTTCAGGATATGCCCACTGAGAGGCCTTTAATAAACCTTCATTGAGCAGCTGCTGTACTGTTCAGATACTTCATGGGAAAGGATCTGCAGCCTAAGGCAGATTAAATATATCACCAAGGAATCCCAGTAAGAATTCAACTTGAATAGTCTGGCTAGCATGGACTTAGTAGCTCCTTAGCTGTCATTACAGAGTGGCAAACACTCGTGAGTGGTCTTGTGGGCAAGACTCAGTTTGTCTTCTACAAGTCACAGAAGATGAAATTGAGAGGAAGAGTCAGGAAACATAAGTTCATTGACACACAGCTTCACAGCGTGACACAGGCTGGACATGAACTTACAGCAATCCTCCTGCCTCAGCCTCCTGAGTTGAGTTAGGCTCATGAGCCACCACACCCATCTTAAACCTAAGTTCTAATTCTGCCTCTGATTACTGAAAATCCCTTTTCTTAAAGCCCCTGAGCCCCAGCTACCAGAAATCACTACTACCTGCCCTTCCGCCACCAGCCTGCCAATGAGATCCCCCTGTGTGTAGAAAAGGCTCGCATCTACTCATAGCAAGAGCTGCTAATGCCCCAAGTTCTCCCCCGTCCCGGGTCCTTCCTTGACTCGTCTGTGCCAGATATCGTAGATATCAAGCCAGCCAATATGGAGGAGCTCACAGAAGTGATCACAGCAGCCGAGTTCCACCCCCACCACTGCAACACCTTTGTATACAGCAGCAGCAAGGGGACAATCCGGCTGTGTGACATGCGGGCATCCGCGCTGTGTGACAGGCACACCAAGTGTGAGTATCACCACAAGGGCCTTGGGGGTGAGGTGTCCTGGCCTCTGGCATTCGGGAGGAGGGGGGATCCTGGAAGGGTTCCATTTCATTTAACACCGGGAGCAAAGAAATCACAAGTGTTAAGCTAATTTGGGAGTCAGCCCCACGTTTAACGTTTAACGTTCTGGGAAGGGGAAGCCCCATTTGGGGTGTGAAGCATGCAGGTGCAGAGGAAACCTTGCCAGCCATGACTGGCTGAGCAGCGAGCTGATCTGAATTCTGTGTGGAGATCACTCACTGCTGTGAGGAGGATGACCCCAAGGAGTAGCCACAGATATGGTGAAGAGATTGTTAAACAGTGATACGGATAAGGAGATAGGACGGCACTCACAGTCAGCAGTAGAGTATTCCAGGTAGATCTTGGCAGATTTACTGGAGTGTAAAGGTAGTGAAGATACTAAGGGGGTGAAGAAAGGATCAGATGGTGGTTCTCAATCTTCCTGTCCTTTAATGCTGCAGCCCTTTAATATAGTTATTCCTGCTGTGCTGAGCCCCTACTGTGAAATTATTTTTGATGCTGCTTCATAACTAATTTTGCTACTCTTAGGAATCGTAGTGTAAATATCTCATATGTGATCCCAAAGGGGGTCACGACTCACAGTTGAGAACCACTGGGTTAGCCCACTGGGAGAGTGGGAGGAGGTAGGAGTAGATCCAGGGTTAGGGGAAGGGATAGGGAAAGGAAGACACACCCAGTGATTGACATGAAAAGCGTGTGGGATGGGGGCTACTGGAAGTCATACTAGGTATGAAGCATTTGTGTTCAGTTTGGGACCTGCCTTGAGGGACAGGTTCTCTCTGGTAAGTGAATGTGGAACAAGGTGGAGTACCACTGACCTAGATATCCCAGAGAGTACCACTGGCCTAGAGATATCCCAGAGGGGGCCCCAAGAAGTGCCTCACAGCAGTGCCTCAATGTCAGCCTAGGCTTTAGAGATAGTCAGGCCCACCTGAATCCTGAATGCAGAGTCATAAACACTGAACTGACTGGAGAAATTGCTAAGCCCAGAACAAAAACTGGAGAACGCTTAAGGCCTTTGAAGGGTTTAGAATGAGAATGGTTTAGGACAGTACTTGGGGAGTACAGCTAAGCTTTGGCACTTGGTGACCTCAGGCAATCCTCCTGAATCCCCAGAGTCCCTACAGGGCAGGTAGCAGAAAAGATCAATACTGTTACATGAATAAGACACTGCTGGCATCTTCTGGGCATGAGGTAGGAACAATCGATGGCAACAGAATGGTCATTGCACTCCTCTAGAATCCCCACGCCTACTGCTGTAAGCCACTTAGAACTCCTACCATTTTGCCAGGTACAGGAGCCCCATTGTTCATAATTTAATTCACATTCGCTGAGCACACACCGTATGCCAGGCACTGTATCCAACTCTGGAGGTACAAGGAGGAGCAAAGGCAGATGCACATCTCTCTGTCTCTTAGAGCTCACTGTATTAGCCAGGGTCCTGCAGAGGATGAGGAAGGATTGGTGGCATGTATACAGAGATTTAGTATAAAGTACTGACCTCTGTGTGAAGATTGAATGATTGAGTCCTGAGATCTGAAGTCAGCAAGCCACCACAGGCCACCAGGCTGAAGATCCAAGTGTCTCAGGTCAACTACAAAGGCATGAAAATCATCCCAACCCCAAAGCAGTAAGGTGGAGAATGGCTCTGTCACTCACAAGAGGACCAGCTCTTTCTCCCAATCAAGGCTTTGCCTGACTGGCTGAGATTCATCCCCATTAAGAGGTCAATATTTATTCAGTCTATTAATTTAAATGTTAAACATATCCCAAAACACCCTTGCAGAAACACCCGAATGTCAGACCAAGCATGTGAGCACCTGTGACCAGTCAAGTTGACAGAGAAAATTAGGCACGCTAAAAAGTAAAGACACCTGCCTCCATCAGAGAATCACAAACCATCAGCATTGCCCATGGGCTGAGGGGCGTGAAAACAGCAGCATGTTGTGCTGTGTGTTACCACTGTGGGGATCTCACAAAGCAATGGCTGCTCATCTGAAATGTAAAGACCAAGGAGAGAGAAGCGTATAGGGAAGCCTCATCCATGTGCACAGAAGCAGGAAGTCCAAAAGGGCACATACCCAGGAGCCCCCCCCCAGGCTCTTCCCTCCAGGCCTGATGCCAGGCACCCCTACAAGATCAAAGTCCAGAGGACAGTCCCTAGGGAGTCCCAGGAGCTAGTGAGTGGCCTGTAAGCTAGCCTTCATCATCAAACCTGCCTACTATGCACCGCAGCCCAGCCTAGCTCTGCATTGCAAGACACGAGCCTGTTAACCTAATCAAAAAGAAATAGATTCCTTTTCCTGACTGGGCCAAAAGACTGACCTTCTTCAGAGCACACCTCCCTTTGTTCCAAAGCCACCCAGCCCCAGCTCCTGCCAGCTGGGGAGGCCGGTGTCCTGACCTCCTGCCTGACATTTCATATTGATTTTCTCCATCCTCCTCCAGTGCCAGCCTGCAGTCGGCTGAGGTTTGGCTGAGGCTCAGCCGAGGTGTGTGAACGGCACGACAGTTCATCAGAGTTCAAAATGAAAAGCAACATTGGCTTTCAGGGATGAGCAGGGAGAAGGAGGGTATTTAATAACCGTCGGCGTTTAATCAAAACGCCGAGGAAAACAGTGTTATCAGAGCCGAATATATTAATTTCCATATGTCCCTCACTCTGCATGCTCAGCAGGGGTTGGAAGGGATGATTTGTCCTCTCCCTCTCTATTTTCTGATTTTTTTTTCCTATCCCTTCTGGTGGTGGTGAGGTGTTTGCATTTGTAGTTTGAGGCGCCTGAGACAAAGGGTGCTGAAGGCAGCAACATTCTGCTGGCAGATCCTGCCCTCTCTCCTTCCACATGCATGTTTGCAGAGTATGACACTCTGCTGGCAGATCCTGTACATACATGTTTGCAGAGTATGACACTCTGCTGGCATATCCTGTCCTCTCTCCTTCCACATACATGTTTGCAGAGTATGACACTCTGCTGGCTAGATCCTGCCCTCTCTCCTTCCACATACATGTTTGCAGAGTATGACACTCTGCTGGCATATCCTGCCCTCTCTCCTTCACATGCATGTTTGCAGAGTATGACACTCTGCTGGCAGATCCTGCCCTCCCTCTCTCCTTCCACATACATGTTTGCAGAGTATGACACTCTGCTGGCTAGATCCTGCCCTCTCTCCTTCACATACATGTTTGCAGAGTATGACACTCTGCTGGCTAGATCCTGCCCTCTCTCCTTCCACATACATGTTTGCAGAGTATGACACTCTGCTGGCAGATCCTGCCCTCTCTCCTTCACATACATGTTTGCAGAGTATGACACTCTGCTGGCTTGATCTTGCCCTCTCTCCTTCGCATACATGTTTTCGGAGTATGACACTCTGCTGGCTAGATCCTGCCCTCTCTCCTTCCACATGCATGTTTGCAGAGTATGACACTCTGCTGGCAGATCCCTGCCTCTCTCCTGCATGTTTGAGTATGACACCTGCTGGCTAGATCCCGCCTCTCTCCTTCCACATACATGTTTGCAGAGTATGACACTCTGCTGGCAGATCCTGCCCTCTCTCCTTCCACATACATGTTTGCGGAGTATGACACTCTGCTGGCAGATCCTGCCCTCTCTCCTTCCACATACATGTTTGCAGAGTATGTGAGGAAACTGGGCAGGTGGTACAAATGTCAGCTAAGACAGAAAGAGTTAAAGTCTGAACTCCGCCCAGAATCTGCAGGGATCATCTCTTGCCCTGTCTCCACCTTCTAGGTTCCAGGGATCCTGACCACCCTAACCTGCTTCCAGGACTTCCAACATCTTTCCCCCGCTTCCTGTCTCAGGGTTTTTACATAAATTCTACCTCTACCTGGAACACTATTCCACTATGACCCTTAATTGCCATGTATCTGGTGTGGACCCAGACTGAGCACCTATGGGAAAGAGACGGGTGGATGGTCCAATGACTATCAGTGTATTCACTTATCAAGGCTGTTTTAACAAAGTACCTCAACTGAGTGACCCAGACACCAAGATGTTTCTGTCTCACAATTCTGTTTTCAACTTTAAAATTTTATTTAACATGGGTCATGTAGGTGAATGTGGACATACATTACCACACCTTTATTCATTCTGTTAACTTAAATGTTTAAGCTTGTGTGAAGAACAAGTTTCAGGAGTCCCTTCTCTCCTTTCTCCTCCTCGTGTGGCTTGTGTCATCCTGCATACTCCAGTCTAGCTGTCCTGCAGACTCTTGGACAATTCTCCCATCTTGGCCTCACATTTTCCCATAGAAATGCTGGGATTACAGATGTGTGCTGCTGTATTCAGTGTTTGTCTGTGGACTCTGGGATCAGTGCAGGTTTTCAAGCCCGTGCAGCAGCATTCTTTCCAGCTGAGCCATCTCGTGGGCCCCTGTCTCATATTTCTCAGAAAGGTGGCAGCTGGCAGGGTTGACTTGGCTGGGCACTCACTTCTTTCCTTCACTTGAAGAGACCTGTTTGCTCTGTGTGTGTACACATCCTCTTTCCAGTAGGCATCTGTATTCAAAACATTCCTTCTTTAGAAGAGTTGTCTTGGATTAGGGTTCACCTAGTGATGTCATGTCCATACGATCACATCTTTTAAACAGTCACACTCTGAGGCATGGGGGAAAGATAGAACCAATGTTAGCTGAAGGTGGCAAAATTCAGCTCCTACAGGAAGGAGACATGAGGAATTATGCAAGTGTGTAGGCACAGTGTGTGTGTCCTGGTCTTGTTCCTTCCTCCAAACTATTGCTATCCCTCCAGGCAGTAAGGACAGAAAAATTGACAGACACAAGGCTCACACAGTCTTCATACAGAGTGAGCATAGTAAGTGAGGCTCTTTGTAGTCACTCAGTTGTAGTGGAGACACAGGACGAATGGAACAGGTCCATGAGAACTGTACACTGATGTGTCACAGTTCTACAGTCATTTGGGAACTTTCCATGGTGCTGAAACCAGCTTTCTCTAAAGAGAATTTTGACTTGTTTCAGAGGTTCTAAGCTAAGAAGTCTACTTCCTACTCAAAAATCACCCTTCAGTGATAATAAGTATAGTGTGAGTTTAAACCTTAATAAATCAAATTATATTAGCAACATAAATATTTAAAAGGCAGAAAATGTTGATAGTAAATCATGAAGCATTTTGTTTCAAAATGTCCTTAATATATATATAAACGATTTATTTAAAAATGAAAGTAAATTTGCACACTAATTAAAAATGAAAAGAAGCAAAGAAATCCACAAGTAGGAATGAAGTACTTTGTCAGGGATAAACAGAATTTACTTTCTGGGGTCCTGTGGACACACTTGAAGACTAGAACAAGTGAGTAGCTTGTGAAGAGCTTAGCAGGATATAAAGCTACAATATAGCACTGTGGGGCTGTTCCCAGAGACCACAAGAGACTACCTATAAGGAAGGATGTCAGAAGACATGGGAAAGGAGCCTGTTTTATAGATTGGCTCTTGGTGGTAGATGTACTTGTATAATTTAGAGAGTCCATGAATAAAAGGAGAGCACCCAGGGTACCTTAACGCCAACATGGGGTCTGCAGGGGGAAAGGGACACTCCCTACATGCCCCAAAGTGCCCATCATGAGTGTATGAAGTGTGCCAGACGTTGTGGAGTCCAGCCTGGTATTCCCTACACATGGCCCAAGAAAGTTTTACTCTTTCCTTCCAAACAGTAGTGAGTGAACTCAAGAGACTGGGCTAAGAAGTGCAAGGACGACTAGGTGACCACTATCAGCCTATGTTACAGTGACCAAACTGAGCAATCTTGAGAAGGTTACATCTCTCTGCCTCAGTTCACTCACATGCAAACAGTAGTCAGTGGCCATATTTGCCTTGTAGGTACTTGGAGGATTAAATGCAGAAACACTCAAGAGCCCTCAAAATAGTGTCTGACACATAAACATGATGCAAGATAGAGACCCTCCCCTTCTCTTTCCCCCTCCCCCACTTCCTTCCCCTCTTTTCCCTACTGTGTATCTTATTTTAAGAATGAAACCAGGAGGAGAGGCAGCAATAGTTGAAGAAGTAGCGACTTCATCAACCATCATCACAGCTGACCTCTGTGATGTTTCACAACATCCAGGAAACAAGCCAAATGTGCAAGTGTGGGCCCAGTGCATCCTACCCTGTGAGGCACCCACCATCATTACTCAATCGGAAAAGAGAAAAACTGATATAATTACAGAGTTTATAGAGACAAACACAGCTATGGTTTGACCCAGATCTATGCAATTCACTGCCTTCTTATCCTTCTGGCCTTTTGTTTATCTGTCCATCTCCCCACTGCTCTTGATAAGGGACATACTGTATGCTCACTTTGTGCAGGGGCTGTGAGAAACCTGACTGTGCTCTCTTCCCACCCTTACCACCTTGGGGGAAAGCATCACATCCCTGCTACAAGGTATCCATGTCACAAGAGCTAAACAGGCCATTCCAGGGTGGCATACTCTGAATTCAGTCCACGTTTCTGTTCTACTTCATCAGAATACTAGGACTCATTTATACAACTAAGATCTATCAAACATCTTCTGGATTTTTCCATCCAGAAGGCGACAGTCCATGGGGCAAGGGAGCAAGTACATTCAAAATACAGATAAGCAAACAGTTTTTAGTTAGTGGTGCAAGCAATAGGAAATAATAGAGGGGCAGAGGGTACCTGGGGTGAAGCTGTTTCTACAGAGTGCTGTGAGGGAAAGCCTCTGAGCTAGAGGTAAATTACTAGGATTATCCAGTGATGATGAGGGTTCTATTCAGGAATGCCTATATTTGAAGAACAAACCAAGGTCCAGAGGATGGAGATGATTATGCTGAAAGCAATATAAAAAGGAGGCCAAAAACAATGAGCTATGAGCCATATTTTGTGTAACCAGGAAAAATCCATTGATTTCATTCCTAGTGGGATTAAGGAGTCATGAGCAGGAAACTGAATATAGTCTTATGCTGAATAAAGTCATTTTGGTCAATGATAGGATCCCCTAAATTTATACTACCTACTGACAACCCATCACTTTTTATACTGCCCAGTTTCTCACAATGCATTACTCAGAATGTATTCTGGCATGAAGAAAGACTTAGCTGGAGCTATGGAGATGGTTCGCTGGATGAAGTGCTTCCCCCTTATGCATGAGAACTGGACTAAAGATCTTCAGCAGCCATGTAAATGCTTGATAAGCATGTACCTTGCCTGTAATCCCAACCTTCAGAAGGCAGAGACAGAGAAGCCCAGAGCATGCTAGCCAGCTAGACTGGCTGAATCCATTGACTCCAGGTTCATTGAGAGATCCTGCCTCGATATATAAGGTGGAGAGGAAGGAAGGCATCTGTCATCAACCTCTGGCTTCACACATATGCATACATATGCATGTTCCCCCATGCCAATGAAACAAACAAACACACACGCATACATGCATGCACGCACACTCCAGAGAGAGCACCGTTATGCTGGAATGTGTTTATAACCTTAAGAGGCTTCTCAAGAATGGAGTAGCCAGCCTGGGAGCAAAGAAACCAATTGGGGGACTCTTTCCATTATCTCAGGAGAATTGATAGACACTCTGACCAAGGGAGGGACATAGGTGTGGTCTACTTCAAGGTAAGGCTGTGAAGGCTTGTTGAGAGATTTGAAATGATAAGGCAGAGGGAAGGGGGAAATTTGAAGCCATGTATTGGTTTAGGTGATGGTACAGTGGAAAGATACTGAAGTGAGGAGGCTGAAGAGGAAACTGATTTGCTGTAGAAAGAAGCCTGCTTCTTCAGCTATCCCCAAATAGGGATGTCTATGAGTCATCCAATTACAGAAGTCTAATGATCAACTATATACATTAATGCGGAAGCCCAGGAAGACATTACCTTATAGGTATAAAGTTGAGGAGTCATGCACATATTATGGTATTTCAAGCTGTGGGACCAAAGGATTTTACTGAGACATAGTGTGGGCAGAGAAGAGTGGAGACCCAGGACCAAGGCTTGTCAACACTTAACAATGGGGTACAGAGGAGAAGCTAGGAGATGAGCTTCTTGGGGTAAGAGGAAATCAAGGCGTGTAAGCAAAGCATGGGGAATGGCAAAAAAAAAAAATACTAGGACTGATGGTATCAAATTCTTCTGTGATGCCACCAAAGATGACACTGGGGACATGATCATGAGATTTGGTCCTGTGATAGCCTTTCACTATTAAAGGGAAAGGAAAAGTGTACTGTAGTGCCTGATATGCTGTAGTGTACATCTGCTTAGTGAAATGAGTCATGTGATGCCTATATCAGATCACCCTCCAAGTATGGATTAGGTCTTTCACCTGAATCTTTACTCCACTGTGTTTTGGCCATGTTTGCATTCATTTGGCATGCCTCTGATGATTCCACCCTGTTGGGAGGAATTGGCTTGCACTAGGGATTTAGAGGAGATCCAGCTAGTCATGGAGGTCCTGAAGAAGGAGCCAGGGTACCTCTCTACAGTAGTGGGGGAGCCCACAGCACCGATCCCTCGAAAGACTCCACTAGCAAGCCTGTCTTCATGGTTCTTTTTTACCAAGTAGATCCTTTCAGAAGGGCAAGACCACAGCCTAAATCAAATTCGCAGGAATTCCTTCCTTCGGGTGGCACCAAGGCAGACTTTCTATTCAGTCTTCATTCCCAGAGAGCATGTAAACGTGTCTCGCGTGGACAGTGTATAAGAACCGTCAGGTCTTTTGTATTCAGGAAACAAAGATGGCGGTACCTCAGGCCTTAAACACTGACATGTTCTAGTGAGTAGCCTCATTTAGAAAACAGCTATGAAAACATAGCCAAGTTTGACGCCCAACCCAAAAACACAAATCAGAAATGTCATTGTCCTCCAAAGGTAGAAGGCATGTAGGAGGATGCATTGTTTGTTTTGAAATCTCTATGTCTTATCTAACTGCCCTGCAGATTGGTATCAGTGCTCTAGTTATAGATAAGACATATAAGTGAAGAAACTAGCTCCAGGTTTCAGGGTTAGAATCAGATTCGAACCTATGTCTATCTACCTCACCTATCTCCTGTGTATTTAGCAGGGGAAAGTACATGATTGTTTTCTTGTTTTCAGAATGATAACTTATGGGTCTGCAATTTATGCAACTCCCATTGGCCCCATGCCCTACCCTGGCCTTTTCTGGCTGTAATTTTAAGTCAGCTCTGCATGGGCAGTAAAATCTACTCTCATCCCTCATCTCCAAACTTAATTGCCAAGCCCAGGTTCTGTAAGCCACTAGGTGCCCTAATAAACCTGTGTCTCCTTTCTCGGGCCCCTAATGGAATGTGTCCAAAGGCATCAACTCTAACTGCAGCTGCAATTCATCCTAAAGTCTCCAAAGGGGGCTCAGTATTGATCTGGGGTGTAATTAACACTGTTTACTGCAGGCGAGCTTGGTTAGGTTAGAGAAACAAAGCCCTTTATTAAAATGCCTTTTTCCTGATGACAGGATTACAAACACACGGAGACACACACCCCACCTGAAGAAGAGCCAAACAGCCTTTCTACATGAAACAGAATACACACACACACACACACACACACACACACACACACACACTCAGATGTCTACTCCATTCAACTTTAGCAGCAATTAACTGCAGTGCAGACAAGCCCCACATCCAAGTAAAAATAGAATCCCTTCCCCCTTCTTCCGTCTTCATTTCCATTTTTGATTAATTTACCAGTTCTGTCAATTAGTCATCCTGGAGACTGCAGTTGAGTGGATTTTCCTAAGGACTAGAAAGCTTATTAATTTTGGAGGTAAGCGTCATTCATTAACAGTTGACACTGTCCCAGGTCCTGCCTGCTCCTCTGCCCAGGGTCTTGGGCAAGAAAGCAGTAGAGGTTGAAATTACCACCTGCACATGGCTACAGCCTCCCCCACCTACTCCCAACCAAGACACACAAGACAAGAAGGTCACCTTGAGGTCCCAGGTGGCTCTGGCCCTAGAACATGTCTGGGCCACCTTACCTGTGATTGCCATCCATGATGAGCCATTATAAACAAGTCAAGGGCACAGATGAGTATCTAAATAGCTCAAGGAAAACAGAGTCAGGGGACTACCTGGCATGTATTTTCTCTGTGGCGGCTCCCTGACCTCTCAAGTATGTTATCTTGTGCTGTCAGGATCCTAAGGTAGCCCATTCTTTCATGCCAGAGGCATGTCAGGAAATCCAGTGCTTCCTAAACACTGTAACAAAGACCCCACAGCCCCAGTGACTTCAAGCCTCACATTGCTGTCATCTTGCCATTCTGGAGTCCAGACATCTAGCTTGGGTGTGACTGGCTAAAACTAGGCTGCCTTCCCATAGAACACTGAAAGAATTGACTTTCTGGAGCTTTTAAGCTTGTGGAGATTGCCCCCACTCCAGGGTTTGAGAATCCAGCAATAGGGAAATGAAAACCTCACATCATACCGCTGCCTTCTTTTCTGCCCCATCTTCTTAAGGACTCTTGTATTCGCATGGAGTCCACCCAGATGAAGAGGAAAAATCTCATTTTAATGTCAGCTAATTAGCAGCCATAATGCCATCCAGTCTTACTTCCTTTTTGTCACGGAAGGGGTCCATAGTCTGCCGGAGTTAGGATATAGATATCCTTGGGGCCAACTTTTTGCCCACCATACACCTAAAGTTTCAGCTAAGGAACCTTCTACCAAGGAGACTTCCTGGACTCCCAAGCCAGTTTAGGTGTCCTCTCTGAACATCAAATGCCATGTGTTGACTGATCTGTTTTGTTTTCCCTCACTAAATCAAATCTCCCCTATGGCTAGACACTGTTTATGGCTCCCTAGGCACATAACAGAGTGCTGAAAAAATCCTCTATAAAAGCAAACGACTGTAATCATGCAAAATGATAGTTGCATCTGGTGCTTCTCTTTGAAGGGCTAGGAAGGCTCACATAAAGGAGTAGTTGACGGGATTCATTCATTTCTCACTTTAAGAATGCATCTCTAGCAGCTGGGGTTTAGAATAGTGATAGAGTATGTTCTTAGCAAGTGGGAGGAAGAGTTTGCAATCTCCTGGGGAGGGAGGGAAGGGAGAGGGATAGAATGAACAGAAAGAGATGGAGAAAAGGACTCACTTTATCATGTTTAACTTGCATTAAGGTTAATTTATATTTTATTATATTATATATTTACATATTATATATAATATAAATTTATATATACTTAACTTATATTAAGGTTAAAGTTCATGAAAACAGGGAAAATGGCAATAAGCAGGCCATGATTTCAAAAGCTGCAATGCTTTTATAAATTGGAAAACACAGAGTAACTTTTGAGTATGGGAGGAGTCTGTGAAATAGTGGCCATTTATTACTCATGTCTTCCGCTTCTGTGTATCACTGCCAAGCACTCAAAAGACAGAGCCTTCCATCCCTGCAGTACCTACTCAAGGAGAAGTAATCAAACACCAATCACATGGACAAACATATTTGGCAAAGAGAGATCCTGGAGCAGAAGCTGCAGCAATACAAAGGCTCTGGGGGGGACTGTGCTTGGTAGGTGAGCATCAATGAGAGAGGGTGGGCAGTCTGTTATGAGAAAGAGCAGCTGGGGCAGCTGGTGACCTAGGGCATGTGAGGACCTACATTCAGGCCCCCTTCACACAACTGGTACCCTACCTGCTGTATGCCACCCATAGGACATGGGAGTTGGGCAACATGATAGCCCTGCAAGCCATGGTAAGGACTTTCAATGTTACTATAGTAGGGAAAGGGACATCGAGGAAGGTTTTAGGGAGAGGAGTAGATGGGTGTCTGCGACCATTTAGGAATGAAGCATCAGAAGGAAGAGTGAATACTGGGAAATGAGAACGTTCTTAAGATGTCAAATCTCATGGTTTGGAGCAATGCCAGGGTATACATTAGTAAGTCCATTTGTAAACTAGCTGTGGAGGGTCAGGCTGAGAGCCAAGGATAAGGGGGGCTAGGGAGATGGCTCAGTAAAGTGTTTGCAGTTGTGAAGGCATTAAGTTGATCTACAGAGCCCATACACAAAAACCAGATGTGGCGGTGCGTGTTTGTAATCTTGATGGTTCAATAAACATCCATCTTAGACAACTTGGCAATTTGCAGGCCAATGAGGGATCCCGAGTCAAAACTGAGATGGGGGTTCCTGAGGAAGGATGCTTGAGGTTGACCTCTGGCACATACGCAAGCATACATATATGTACATATACATATATACATATACATATACATTTACATATATATGCATTCACATACAGAGAAACAAGGTTTTGGTTTGAGCACAGACCAATTCATAACTTCTGTGGGCTCTAAGATTCTTGGAAAAATTCATAAAATGTTTGAATTGACACATTTCACTAAGAAACCTTGGCAGTCCCTCCTCATTTTTTATCTTCAATGATCTTAATGAAAACTCTTAAAGGCCATAGCTTTTGCTTAGTCCAGACAGCCCTGCCTTGATTTCCCAAATGCTAAAGTTACAGGTATGTGCCACTGTGTCTACTTGTGTGTCTTTGGGTTGTTTGGTTAATTGCTTGCTTGGTTTTGATTTTTGTTTTTGGTAACTGATTCAGGGAAGACTGGAACATTAACAGTGATCTGGTTTTTCTTACTTTAAATGAATACCACCACCCTTAGTACTTGTGTGCATTGAAAGACAGAGAAGGGGGAGGCTCTCTTATGTGTGTAATTGACCCGTGTTAAATATATCAGCTAATTCAAGCCCCTGTGTGTGTCACATGATTCTATTTTGACAGCTCAGCAGGTGGCATCAATAACTGAATCTCGGGGACTGCCATCCTGTCCACCGGCTTTCAGTCTGTCTTACAGGTCCTTTATCTGTTGGATTGCTGTGAGGACCTGCTGTCCCTCCCATCATCACCAAGCACAGAACAGAGCTCTGTAGCAGAAGGAAGGCAATGAATGCTCCACTAGGCAAAGCTCCTTCAAGCTGTGACAGTCTCTTTTCTATCTTTAACCTCAGAATAAGCATTTCAATAGGATTTATCTTTTGTATGGGCGTCCTTAACCCTGGGGTCATCCAGTACATCCGGAAATTGTAATGGCTTTTGAAAATCCCTGCACTGAGACAAAGTTGTGAATTGAAATTTTACATGTGAGGGGGGAAAAAAGGATCATTAAGCTTAGGGAGAAAACATGGAAACTGAAGCAAATATTAACATAATAATGTGCTGAGTGTGGTGGGATAGAAGGGCATATGCTGATGCAGGACAGGGAATTATGAAGTGTTTCTAACATAGAGTTTATTTTAAGCTGAACATGGAATTTAGATTCCCAGTGTCAAAGACAGCAGATGCTGACTAAACAATGCAAGCAGGTAGTGCTCATGGCGCATGCCTTTAGTCCCAGCACTGAGAAGGCAGAGGCAGGGCAAGTGAATCTCTGTGAGTTCAAGGCCAGCCGAGTCTACGGGACTAGTCCTAGGACAGCTAAGGCTACACAGAGGACCCTCTCTTGAAAAACATGACAAAACAAAAAGCTTTGCAAGCCGAACAACTGCACCTGTGACGTCAGAGTAGAGTGCTTGACTCACCCTGAGGTCAAACCCCAGCACCACCCAAAAAGAGTTTACTCTGAATAAAGTGTAAAATAATTGAGCTGAAAAATGACTTCACATGCCTTTTTCCCCAGTGTACCCTCTGTGTTCTCAAACATCATCCATCTCTGTTAAGAACCTCCTATGTTCCTGTCATCGCTGGACCACAGAATTATGAACTGGTGTTAGTCAAATGCATACTTGTTGTCCTGGGGAAGTTATTCATGGTAGGGACCAGAGGCAGAGCCAACCATAGCCAACCATGGTGGTTAAAAGTATGAATGAGTGTCATGAGATCAAATGTGAGATTAAACATCACATTTCTCAGAACATAATAAAAGTGATTCTTTTTTTTTTAAGAATTTCATAGAATTTTTTTCCATCTAAGACCCTCTCCACCCCTATATCCACTCAATTTCACATTATTTCTCTGGAAGGAAGGGTTTTTTTTAAGCCACTAAAAACATGGAGTCCAATTTGTGTTGGCCAACTGCTCCTAAACATGCAGCCTTTCCTGCAGTGTGATTGATATACCCAGTGTCACTCCATCAGAGAACTGTTTTATCTTTCTCCTGGCAGCTATCTTTCACTTGTCAGGAGCCTCTTGGCTAGGGGTGGGTCTTTATGGAGCTTTCCCTCATCTGTGATGAAATTTGCTCTGGCTTGAGCTTCTGCAGGGCTTATGTGTGCTGCCACAGTCTCTGTGGGTTCGTAAGTGCATCTACTTTGTTGAGGCTGCAAAGGACCATTCTTTAAAAATCACTACGTCTGGCACTTACACTCTCCACTTCTCCCCTTCTGCATAGATGCCTGAGCCCCGAGGGGAGTGATCTGATGAAGACATCCCACTCGGGGCCGAATGCTCCAAGGTCTCTTACTTTCTGCACAGGGTCCAGTCGTGGGTCTCCACGTTAATTCCCCTTTACTCCAAGAAGCTTCTCTGCTGAGGGTTGAGCGATATACATTGGTCTGCAGGTATAACGATATGTTGTTAGAACTTGTTTTATTGCCACATTCATTTATTAGTGCTGATTCTTAAATGAGTTGTGATGGAGGTATTGTGTATAAGATTTTCCAGTTCCCAGAAAACTTTACCTCAGACTCAGAATTGTTTCAATTTTACATTTTTGTCCTACAAGCTTTCTTGAAATTTTTAATAACCTATGTAATGAACTCTAATTTTTGCATTTAAATCGATTTAGCACATGTGTGTACATGAATGCATACATGCACTATATGGAAGTCAGGAGACAACTTTTGGGAGTGAGTTCTCCCTCTCACCTTTTATGTTCCACAGAAAGAACTTGGGCTCTGTGACAAACACCTTTACTCACTGAGTCATCCCATGGCTCTATAATAGAGTCATATACAAAATTATTATTTGATACAAAGTTATATGTAACTTAAGGATGGTACTGTTACTGGCCAGGGCCCTGCTCTACTTGGGAGTTTACTGGAAGCAGAAGCTCTCTTCTGTGATAACTTTTGTTATCTCTGGACATTTGATGTCAGTGCCAGCAGACAAGCAGGATCAGCAACAAGAAACACTCTTTGGTGTTCCCAAAATTCTCACCAAGTCCACGGGTCCTAAGACCTTTAGTCCTATAGTAACAAATTCTTGAGCAGGCCTTTGAAGCCAAGATTCCTCCTCCCTCAACAGCAGCCAGCATTACCATTGTTCTTGGGACAAGGGTGTTAAACCCTTTGACCCTTAATTACCCCAATGCTGCTTTTATCATCTTACTTGTAATTGTTGTTGTTGCTGCTGCTGTTGCTGTTGCTGTTTCTGTTGCTGTTGCTGTTACTCTTGCTCTTATTCTTGCTCTTGCTGCTGCTGCTGCTGCTGCTGCTGCTGCTGCTGCTGCTGCTGCTGCTGCTGCTGCTGCTGCTGAGTCTGTTGTGGTTGCTGCCAGTGCTTCTCTGACATTGCTATACTGTAGCTCCCTGGCTCAGACTCTGCTGTTATCAGAACCTCTCAGTGGTTCCTATGGCTGTGCCCCTGGTACTGTCAAGGCCATGTGGTTCATTCTATAGCTGTGATGTTCTCCATGGTTTTGCCTTTCCTTTAGCTGTCATGTGCCGCACCACTTAGATTTTGCATCTTGGCCTATTGGCTACTCACTGCTACTGCCTCAGCTACCACTTCTTTCTTTGTAATACCAGTTCAGCCTCTTCTACGGGAATACAAAGGAAGAAAGAAGGAAGGAAGGAAGGAAGGAAGGAAGGAAGGAAGGAAGGAAAGACAAAGACAAAGAGAAAGGGAAAGGGAAAGGGAAACACTTGAAGGGAATAAGACCATCTCTCAGCAGCAAATAACTTTTCTAGCATGCAACAAGACTTACATTCAATCCCCAGTACAGAAAAAAAAGAAAGAGAAAGGAAGAGAAAGGTAGAAAGGAGGGGAGAAGAGAGGACAAGACACAACCACTTAAGAAAAACATCATGATGGTAAACAGTTCTGAAGGTTATCTCCCATTCATTTGGTTCAACATGTTGTCTGGAAATCCTACTCTGACAGACAAAGGGGATGTTTGTACCAATCACACACAGCCTTGTTCCTTTATACCAAGCACAGTAGTCCATTTGCTAGGTGAACAGGTGAAGTGCTTCCCCTCTGACCCAGGTAGAAATAGTTTCAGTGTCACCAAAAGCAGGAAGTCTACTATAAACCATTTGAAATAGTCCAGGCTAGAGATGGCTCCTGCAAGAGCTGGAGCAAGCACCTGTCGTTGTCCTGTGTTTTCTCAAGGCATTCAAAAGTGGAGTGTTCGAAACAGATTGTCCTGGCATAAAAGGTACTCAGCCAAGTGTTTGGTTGGCAGTCATTTGCCCAAGGTAGCCAGGACACCAGAGAAGAGAATAACAGCTGCTCTCTGGGGAGTCAAAGTGACCCATTCCTCGACATTTTTGCTTCTTTATAGGAAAAGGTAATGCTTGCTTACTAGGAACTCACCAGCATTAGTGTTGATTGTAATAATGTTTTCATTGGTACTTCAATGGTGTTTCTACATGCCCAGTGACTCCGAGTGATGATGGGTCTCTGTCATCTATATTAATATCAACCTATTATCTGGTGCTCTTTATTGACCTCGATGTCATAACTGGATCTTGACAACATTGATCTGGAAGACCACAGAAGAAAGTCATGGTCTCTGGGCCAGAAATGGATATCAAATGGCAATGGGAAGGGGGAAAGTTAAAAGGGCAAAGTCTAATTCTAAGAAAACTTTTGTCTTTTAGAGAATTTTAAATCCACTGAACAACTGCTGGCAAGAAGGTGTCTTCCTTGTGTTCTGTTGAGGTTTATAGGAGAAATCTCAAAGACCAGCTATCGCAGTTTATGACAGACCTGAGGCTTGGAAACCTGGGTTTAATGGGGATGAGGAAAATATATATATATAACCATGGTGGCCATCAGTGTTGTTCTGGGGTGAAACCAACTCAAGTGTGTAACTTGGGTTTCTTGGCTTAATTCTTCCAAGCCTGTCCGTCTACCTCTATGAAACAAGGTCAATTACTGGATGTTCGGATTGCCATGAGGAGCAGTGAAATGATGCCTGCCCTTGGCAAACACTCAGCATTTATTAGTGTGTTATTGTTCACAAAAGTCCATGGAGTCAGAGATAAAAATGAGAAAATTGGGGCTCAGAAAAGCAAGTTAATTACAAAAAGCCAAATGCTAAATGCAAACCAATCTCTAAAACCCATGACTGAACATTGATGGTAATGACAGGTATAAATATAACCTGTCCTTCTGCCTCACCAAGCCTAAGATATAGCCAGGTAAGACAGGCACCTAAGAAAGCTAGAGCAAGCATCAGCATTTTGTACAAGAGTCTGACTTTTGGGAAATCAACACATTGTGGGTTTTATCATCTAGTTGCTTTGTTTCCATTTTTGAAACAAGGTCTCTTGTAGTGCAGGCTGACCTCACACTTTGTTCTGTAACCCATACTGGCCTTAAATTCCTGATCCTCCTGACTCTGCCTCTCAAGCACTAGAATCACAAGCATGTAGCATCATGCCCAGTTCAACACAATACAGACCTATTTCTGTAGAACCTGCTGAGGGCTTACCTCATGCACTGAAGGGAGTCCATGAGCAACAATGCTGTCTGAAAGATAACCCTTTGTTTCCTGTGGTGGTTATAAAATGTCTTCTCTCTCCATCAAAGCACGATGGCTAGAAAGTTAAGATTTACCTTGGAATATATAGTAATCTTTATTGTCAAATGGTGGAACCTAGAAACATACTTTTGGATTTGTCTGTGAAGGTCTTCCCACAGATATTTGTCTGAGGAAAGGTTGGAGTCCCCAGACGAATAAAGAGGGATAAAAGAAGCCAATTAGGTGCCAACATTTCCTGCCTTGCTTCCTGACCCATAGAGATATAAGAAGTCCTAGCTAAATGTTGCTATCACCATGAGCTACACCATACCTTCCCTACCATGATGGTGGCCTCTCAAATCTTAAGGCAAAATAAATTATTCTTCCCCACAGCAGTCAAGTGTTTGGTCATAGCAACAGCAAAATAACGAATAGGAAAGGAAAGAAAGGCCTATGTTGAAGGTTTGTCTAGAGCTGTGAAAGAGCCCTGCAGGTAGTAGGTGCTTTATGAATTGGCCCTGATACACTATGTTAATTCCACAAAGAGATCACTCTACTTGTTAACTGTGGTTGCTGAGAGCACCGAGATAATGAAGCATTTGCTTGCCTATTTATACAAAGGTTTAAAGCTTAGATTAGCTTACGTCCATTTTCTGAGACCATCTCTCCCTGCAAGATATGGCAAGGTCCTAGGGGGATAGAAGTGGACAAAAGAGTCAACACTCAGTTCATGTTTTAGTCAATTACCAATGGTAGGCAACTCTAAATCCCCATGTTTTGCCTGCTTAAGAGTTTTAACATGTGACCTGGCCCGTAAGACAGTCCGCTACCAGCTCCAACCCAGCACTAGAATTTCCTCCGTTAACAATGTCTCTACTCCACCTGTACAATGCTTTAGATGCCACCAGACACTAGATTAGTGGTGGGTTAATGACAATGTATTTCTGGAGAAAATAAGCTCTGGGAGCACACAGTCATTCATGCAGGGGTCGTGAGAAGACAGAGGGGCTGTGAGCCGCCCACACAAGGTCCTTGCGATGCCTGTTCCCTGCTGAGGGAGATTGCCCCCACTCAGTGTGAACTGCTCACCTTGGTCTGCTAGGAGATCGCTGTCAGCAGGATATGGCTCTTCTCTTCCCCTCCATGCATCTGCCTCTCCTAGCCATGATTATGTATAAAGCCTGGGAACCAGGAACAGCTTGAGAGTGCAGCCCTAGCCTTCACGGTACCATGACAACCAGCTTCCCAGCGTTCACCCCTAATAACAGGCCACTCACTTGCCATCTCCTCCACCTGGGCAGAGACTCCCTAGGGGGCTGAAGCTGTTCTTGGAACAGCTGCAAGAAGCTTCCTGTTGGGAACAAATTATCAGAGACAGAGAAGGAGGGATCAAAGAGAATTCTTTCTGAGGGGAAAAAGGGCAGAGCAGAGAGTCCTGAGTCTCTAACCTGTGATGTGTGGCAGGAAATCCAAGGACTTGAGGACACTGCCTTCATGATTCTGGAGCTCATGGTCACAGGAACGTACAGTTCTGCAGAGAGAGAGGCATAAGGCTCATGGATACCCTGCCCCACACTAGCCTTGCAGGGAGAGGGCTATAATGGAGTGAAAGACCAATATGAGCCCTCATAAAGCCAGGCCTGCCTGTTAACAGATTTCTTCATTAGGCTCCTGTCGAGACCCCCACTGCCAACTCATCATCTTGTCTGGACTGGAGCCACCTCCTATTGCTGCTGCCTGCTGGATAGACTGTGCTCAGAGACGTCCCCTTCAATCAATATCCTTCCAGAATGGCAGTTCTCAAAAAGGGACTAGACCTGTATAGCTAATAAATGACTATTCTTCACAAAAGGATGACAAATAGGTCCACAGTTAATGAACTTCTCTGTGGACACTAGCCCAAATGCAGACTTTAAATTGACAGGCCAGTACTGAGCTAAGCGCAGGTCTCTCTTCCCTTCCCTTTAGATCATAGATTCTAGCCAAGGCTACCGCATGAGAAGGTCCCACCCTCAGAGCTAATAAGCCCATATGATATGCACACTCAGGGACCAGAGGCTCCTGAAGGGCCCAGTCTCCCCATCCTGTTTTCCTCAGCTATGCAGTAGAGCTGATTCTGCCTCCGCTGTGCCTGGCAGGGACAGGTGCTGCTGCGATCACCATTTCTTTCTTTCTGGAAAGCCTATTCTTCAACCTGGAATTTTCTAACCCCTCGTGAATCTACAGACTTTTGAAAATAATAGGAAGAGGATCTGGGAGTAACCAAGTCATAAGTGTTTGCTACACAAACATAAGGACCTACGTTCTCTTCTCCAGCTCGGGATGCAATGGCAGATGCTTGTAATCCCAAAACTGTGGATCCTTGCAGCTTTTCAGACAGCCAGTGAGCCAGTGTCCAAATGATCGAGTGCTGGGTTCTGTGAGAGACCCTGTCTCAAAATATAAGGTGGAGAGTGATAGAGGAAGACACTTGCCATTGACCTCAGACATCTGTGTAACACACACAGGTACCAATACAAACACACAAATCTGTGCACAAACATACACAAACACACACAAAACACAAGTTTGAAGTTAGGCCAAGTTTACTTGTAAAATGGGGAGGGGACAATGCAGGCATTGGAGTGGTTCGGGAATGCCCTGTAAGTTGAATCTCAAGTGGGAGAAACAAGAGCAAGACAGATTAGCAAAAGAGAAAGGACCAAGTCAGAGAATGTGCACAATGCTTCATAAACACCCTCAGCACCTTTAGAGCTTGTCAACCATATGTCACAAGCTATTTAACCTATGTGGCTCACAGGTGAGTTATGTTTAATCTCACTCTTAATTTTTTATACTTAATTACTAATGTTAAAAATCAAAATCAGGATTCTCCAGAAATGTGTAGACATTGCAGATGAAACAAGCTGACTGTGTGGGGGACACACTTCTCCTGCCTGGCAGCCATCAATGGAGCTGAATGGAAATTGTTGCTTGTATAGAGTAAAGACACTCAAGTCAAGCGACCCCATTGTCTCTGCTGCATGCTGTGTGCATTTATACTGTTCACTCTCTGCCTGGTCCTGAGGCAGATGATGAGTAGACCAGGCAGGCCTGGGATGCTGACATGCTGATATAGGGCTCGGTGTAGGCTGGCCTTCAGGCTGGGGACAGTAGGGACTCTCTGGCGACATCTGAGCAGGGAGGAGCTTTGGAATCAGTCATCTAGCACATGACTGGTATCCTGAAGTCGTATGCACTCTCACTAATCTGCTCAACCATCTCAATGCTTGGTCCACTGTTTGAAGCTCCTGGATTCTGGAGTCTATCATACCGTGAGCTTACCAGCAGCAATGGAAAGGAAAAAGTGACTAATCCAGGGTAGTTCTGCAGCTCAGAGCCATGCAAAGACAGCTGCTTAGCAAGTAGGCTCTTCAAGTACCCAAAGAGAGAGGAGGAGTTGTCATGACCTAGGGAAACAGGAGCAGCTTACGAAGTTTAGTAGAGAGCCCATGAACTCTTGTCCCCTCCTTTTGCTGCTGATATGGGAAGAGGGACAACAGTTTCCTATTCCTGCAGTCCCAAATTATCACAGTTTAGAGAACTTAGGGACTAGAAAACAGAGTCCTGGAAGTCAAGTCTGATTTGAGCTCCATTGGGCCAAAGCCAGTGTCAGTAGAGTTCTGGGGACTGTTGTCATTACATCAGACCCACCAGATAATGTGATAGCACTTTCTAGTTCTTTTTAGTTTTTGAGATAAATTCTCTCAAATTCAATTATCCCACCACAGCCTCCCAAGTACTAGGATTTCACTTTTGATTGGGGGTGGGGTGTGTGTGTGTGTGTGTGTGTGTGTGTGTGTGTGTGTGTGTGTGTGTGTTCATTGTTTGAGACTTGGTCTCACTCTATATTTCAGGCTGGCCTGGAACTCCTGCCTCGGTCTCCCAAATGCTGGGATGCCAAGTGTGCGCCACTACATCCAGATCACATTCTCTGTCAGTTTGCAGTTGTAATTGCCCTTATCTACAACATATTACAAGTTCAAGAGATGGGAGTATGGACATCTTAAATGGTAGAGTTCCAGTATTCTGTCTGCCACAGAAAAGGAGTACATTTTCCAATGAGGCCTAGCACAGACCCCGAGTCACAATAAATGAGGAGGAACACAGCAACCTCACTCTGTATGCTCACCCATACAACTCAGATCTTACCCATGTACCTTAAGCCTTCTGTGTGCCACGTGTGACCCTTGTACTTATGGATGTATGCCATGTGCCAGGCATGGTGGTGTCTCATGAAACTGAAACCCTGGCATCTCTGAGCCAAAGATGAGCCTAAGTATTCATTATTCCCCTTATTATTGATGCTACTTTTGTGCTATGGGGAAGAATTGGATTGTTGCAACAGAAGCCTCTAGAGCCTGGTGCACTTCCTAACTAAGTTTTTCTTAATCATGTGTAGCTCCTCTTTGTCTCATTTCTCTTCCTGTGAAGCTTTGTACATGACGAAAAAAATAGGGTTTTACTTATGCCACTTTGATTTTTTAAAAAATATATACTTCCATTGTGGGAGTGGGACATGCATGCCTTGTACACATGTGGAAGTCAGAGGACTAAATATAGGAATCAGTTCTCTCCTTCTACCATGTGGCTTCCAAAGATTGAACTCAGGTTTGATAGCAAGTATCATTACCCACAGAGCATCTTGCCAGCCCTTTATTTCTGAAAGAGAGTTTTGCTTTGAAGCCCTGGCTTCCTTGGTTCTCTCTGTGTAGTTTAGGCACATAGCAACCCTCCTACCTCGGATTATAGGTGTATAACATCATGCAAGGTATGTGTATGTGTACATCCCCATACAAGTATGTGTGGACATGTTGGGTATTACTGTCACCTTGCTACTTTTCTCTTTCTCTTTCTCTCTCTCTCTCTCTCTCTCTCTCTCTCTCTCTCTCTCACACACACACACACACACACACACACACACACACATTAATTTACAGTTTTAGATAGGCTTTCTCACTGAACGTAGAGCTCACCATTTTGGCTAGACTGGCTTGCCATCGAGTACCCAAGATCTGCCTGCCAGGCTGTCCCCACCCCCACAACCAGGGCTGCTGTTCCAGATGTGCACTGCCAAGTTCAGGTTTTTACATAGATGCTGAGGATCCAGATTCAGGGATCCTCATTCTTATGAGCGAGCAGTTTGGCCACTGAGCCCTCCCAAGTCCCCAAAGTAAATTTTGGCTCATAGTAGGGTTTAGCTCTGGAAGCATATTTTAAAGACATTTATGAAGAAAGTATATATAGGGAATTTTTAAAAAAGATATATGTAAAAGTTAAGGGCAGATATGTTGCCTTCTGCATTCACTTATTCTCTACCTGGCTGTGCAATACATCATGTGGCTGCAGTGTTCACTGAAGGATAGTAGTTTGTGAAGTATTTATGAAAAGCTTGTTTCAAGGATTGAGCCACTGGGCCTCAGTGTTCCCTACTTTTGAATCCTCTAATGCTGAATATGATCTCAATCCCCAATCTCTAGCCCAAGTCTGGAAATCAGGACTCCAACATAATAAATACAGTAGCCACTAACTAAATCTTAAAGTATTTCTCTCACTGTTCTCAGCTGGGCAAAGGCCAAAGTCTTCAGCCCTAGGGAGTTCTTACCCTCTGTGGGGAAACCGTGGGCCAATTCTCTCATTGAGCAAAATTATTGGATGTGTCTCCTATGTAGTAAAAATTGCTGGCTGCATCTCAATCGGTGAGCCTTTTCTCTCCAGGGGCAAAACTGTTGCCTGCAAATCTCCAAAGAAAAATTACCATCTGCCTCACTCCGTACAGAAATTGCCAGTTGTGTCCCCGTTATGGAGAAATTGTCAACCAGGTCTCAGAATGGAAAAATCTGGCAGCTGCTCTTCTCCACGGCAGACAAGTCTGCAGAAGTGATCGATGTAAAACCCATGCATGAGTCTGAGTTCAGTCCTCCCTCATTACAAACAATCCTTTTACATCCCTCTCATCTGCCAAGGTGATAGTGGCTTAGAAGGGAGAGACCTTTAAGCCAAAGTCATGCGTGTCAAATGATAGCCTGGAGGTGACCTATTCCAGAGATGATAATAAATGGACTCAGCAGATTGTAATTATGTATTTATATGTATATGTATATGTAACAATAATTAAGAAAAAAGAAGGAAAAGCAAAGGCTAAATGCAGACGAAGTCCAAACTTGCACTGTGTTCCTGCCAGCTATGAGGACACCTTTATTGACTGATTAATTCATGGGAAAGAGCTCAAAGATTTATGAATGTTGAATGGATTCATACCATGCAGTACATAGAAACTCAAGATATAGTTGGTTTTAATTCATCCCAGCCTGAATTCTCACTCAGTGCCCCATGACAGGAGTGGGAAGAGTAGAGGAGGAGAGTCCATGGCACGCATTACGCATATGAGCATTATGGGTCAGCCTGAGTATAGGAACAAAGCAAGAGAAAGTAACTATGTGGAGTGGACAAGAGTGGGGGTCCTGGGACGTTTGCTCCTTTGGTCTTGTTGGCCTGTTCCCTGTTCCATAATGGGAATTCTCATACATCTGAGCATTAGATGAAACAATAAATACATAGATACAGAGTTTGTAAATAGATACAGAGTTGCAAAGATAGATACTTAGGTACAAAGATGGATACTTAAGTGCATAAGAAATGTAATTTGCATTATATTGATATCTATAAAACATATATATATGCCTGTTTGTGAATCTGCCATATACCCATAGCATAGGTCTAGGCTACCAGGATTCCTTCCCATCAAGAATATGTCTTTAGGAGAGAGAGCAAAGCTCATCTCACCTCTCATATTCCCTTTTTTTCTTCTCCTATGACTTTTTCCTGAAATCTGGTTGGAAACTTTGAAGTTCAACTGAATTCTGATGCCAAGCCTAGGTGATCTCAGGGGAAATTTTAGGAAGCATGTTTTGCCATATGCCCAGAAAAAAATTTGAATGTCTCTAACACTGAAGCAAAAGGGGGTCCCAGTTCCTTCATTTCGCCCATACATAGCTTATAACATGGTAAACCTCAATTCTGAACTGTAGCTAAGTTTGTGTGATTTGGTAACATTTGTCTCCTCCGACCCTGTGAGGCCCTGTGCCCATTTAGTATTGTTTGTATTATTATTATTTTTTTTTCAGGGCCAGCCACTTGGGATTAGCCAGCCAATTCCGGGGCTCAGTCTTAATGAAATATGACTGGCCATCACAGAGCAGTATATAAGAAAGATAAAAGTACTAACAAGTATTTACTGAGACCCTGCTATGCGCAAGCTCATGTGCTAAGTAATGTGAAGTCCTTTTTGGCAACTGGTAAACCTGAAGCTACAACAATCAATACAGTGTCCACAGTCAGTCACTGATGAGGATAGGTATATGTGACACAAGCAGCCTGTGCCTTATTGAAACCTGTTATACTGTGTTGAGTTGATATTCCTGGAAGGCCAGCTCTTTACTAAAGGAAATGGAGGAGTAGTTCAAAAGGAGTTCCTTTCGAACCTTGCTGAGTTAAACTGGAACCAAATTCAAACACTAACATCCACAAAACAATAAAAATAAAGCCCTTAGCAATGAGAATAGAACCAGAAAATTAGGAAATTCATTGAAACAAGAGAGAGAGGCTCACTGTCTCAGGAGGCCTTTGAAAGGCCTGAGGTGCTGCTACCTCTCCTGCTGCTGTTACTGCTGTTGCTTCCTTCTCTTCATCTTCCTCATCATCATCCCCTCTTTCTCCTCCTCCTCCTCCTCCTCCTCCTTTTCTTTCTCCACCTCCTTTTTCTTCTTCCACTCTCCTCATCTTTCAGGAAAAAAAAAAAAGACTTCTTGAGGAGCCATGCCAACAAGAAGTAGAAATCAGTCACACCTAGCAAGAAAGAGAATCAAAAGATCAGGCTGACAATGTCCCTAAAGGACATTGCAGATACCATTTATATATAAGGATACCTGGGGCACCTAAGTCACCCAAGCAAAGGATGTCCTGACCTTTGATTTAAGGCAGTCTGGGGATTTGCTACATCACAACCCAAGAAAAATGTAAACACATGTCCATACAAAATGCTATACATAAATAATCATGGTGCCATTATCTGTCAGTGGGGACAGCTCAAATGTTTATCAAATGACCAATGGGTCAACAGAATACTGAAATTCCATGCAATGATTTAGCAAAGAACATGCTACAACATGATCAACTTTGGAAACAATATGCTATATTAAGTCAGGTACAAATAACCTATGTGCTATGGTTGATTTATATGAAATTGCTAGGATTAGTATCCAGAAAGTGGATTGATGTTTGCCTAGAGATGCAGGAATGGAAAATAAAGGGTTTTGTCATGGTGTTTTATTTTGTTTTGTTTTGTGAGGGAGTTATTAGAAACATCTGAATTTAGATTGTGGTATGATTACATAAACACATCATGATACATAAAACTGCTGAGTTGTGCATTGTGAGTATTTTAGAGTTATGTAGATTACATGTTTTAGAAAAAACTGAAAAGTGTTTAAGCATGTAAAATAATTCCAAGGGCTGGGGGTATAGCTGAGTGGTATTTGCCTAACACACATAAGACTCTGGTTTGTTCCCAAACACCATTAAAAAAAAGACAAGGAAAAGAAAGGAGAGGAGAGGAGAGGAGAGGAGAGGAGAGGAGAGGAGAGGAGAGGAGAGGAGAGGAGAGGGAAGAAAAGGGAAGGAAAGGGAAGGAAAGAGGAGAGGTAAAAGAAAAAGAGAATTCTAAGGTGTCTCCCAATGTGGGCATGCACATGACATTCAGAGATGAGGGGAAAAGTGATCCAGATTTGGGGCTTCCAAACAGTCAGTGTCCCAGCAAGCAGAGTAAGAGACAGGTCCCATGCCAATCCCTTGGGAAAAAAGCAGTAATCCACATTTTTTCTGTCTTCAGAGTGCTAACACTGTTGGCAACTCTTTTATATTCCACAGACACCCGCCCTACTTAGAAGTTCACTGTTAGCTCTCTGGCTGGCCCCAACTCCAGAGCCTGCTCACAAGCCTGGGCTATCTGTATTCATCACGTTTTCCCTTTGTCTTTCTTCTGCCCTACAGTTTTTGAAGAGCCAGAAGATCCAAGCAACAGATCGTTTTTCTCTGAAATTATCTCTTCAATTTCGGATGTGAAGTTCAGCCACAGTGGGAGGTATATCATGACCAGAGACTATCTGACTGCGAAAGTCTGGGATCTCAACATGGAAAATCGCCCCGTAGAGACATACCAGGTACAGACCACTGCCCAGCCCTCAGTATCCAGTGCACTCCCTTTGTGTGCTTTTGCATCAGCCTCTGCCTGCAGATGTTGGAAGGCTGTTCCTAGTGATGTATTTGATAAAATGCTACAGGCCACAAGTGCCATATGATTTACAATAAGGATGCACATGGACCAGTTATATGTAGTTATCACCTGGAAATGTTATATGAGACAGATATCATAGCTACAGTGAGCAAAACAAGCGTGGCCCTGCTCCCATGATTCTCTAGTGAAAAAACTGACTGATAAACAAGGAACCAACTGCGCTTGCGAAAGGGATGGTGCTGAGACCGGGGGAGCCCAAGACAGGGAAGCCTTTCAGGGTAAGGAAGGTAAAGGAGAAACTGTCATGACCTCATTAGAAAAAGCATGTGCTTAGAAAACTCCACAGCCAAAGGCCTGAAGTAAAGAGAGCTGTGGGTTGAGAAAGTTTACCTTGATGGTGGACCAGAAGGCAGAAAGCTAAGCCAGAAGACAAAACCAGGGTAGGGTCTTGCAAACTCTGGTACCGAGAGCTTTACTTGTCTCCAGCTGGGTACAGTGGAGATCTACAAGGAAATGGCACTGAAAACAATGAGTTTCGCCTCACAGTGTGAGAAGCAGGCTACAGGAAAAGAGATGATGCTGATGTAAGCTAAATGGTGGCGGGATGGGGGAAGGGCAGGGAGGTGGAGAGTTGGTGACATCTGCTTGCTTACTGAAGGGGAAAGGGGGAAAAGCCAAGACTGTGTAAGAAGCACTTGCCTAAAATCTGGGTAAAGGTGGCAGGAACATGGGTGGAGGGAGAAAAAAGGAGAAAGCATTGTCTCCAGGGATTTTCACTGAAAGAGTTTGACCAGACTTGGCGTCAGAAAGGCTATTAGAAAGCCATGGAGATCAATCAAGAGACAGAAATAACTATTCTTATTTTAATATATCTTTAATTAGATAAAAAGAAATGAGGCAGAGAAAAGGGCATCCAGGAAGACAGATTTGATTTATAGTGCTTTACTAGAGATTCGTTCATTTATCACAGAATTCACTCATTTCGGAGTATGTAACTCTCCGGGGTTTAGTGTATTCGCAGAGCTCTAGATCCATCACCAACCCCAGAATATTTTGTCATTATAATTTTAAAAGAACATTCTGGTTGCACTGGGGAGGAAAACCTGTAACAGAGACAGTTGAAGATACAGAAAGAAGAATCTTAAAGGTATTACAAACTGTCTTAGGGTTCCCACTGCTGCATCAACTTACACTTCCATGTGACCGTTCATTATTGAAGGAAATCAGGACAGGAACTCAAACAAGGCAAGACCTGGAGACAGGAGCTGATGCAGAGGCCTTGTAGACTGGCTTGCCTCCCCTGGATTGTTCAGACTGCTTTCTTATAGGACCCAGACCTACCTGCCTAAGGATGGCACTACCCACGATGGGCCGGGTCCCCCATTGATCACTAATTGAGAAAATGCCTTACAGCGTGATGTCATAGAGGGTCCTTCTTCTCTGATGACTCTAACTTGTGTTAAGTTGACTTAAAACCAGGCAGTACACAATCTTTGGCAAATGGGTGAGTAGCAGCTTTAATGTGGGTATCAGCAACAAGAGAGGGGCCCAGATTCCTGACATCACAGGGTCTTACGTGTGTTGTAAGAAGGGAAATGTCGAAAGATATCCCATGGATTAGTGTCTTTAATAACTAGAGAAGTGGAGTTGCCTTTTTATTTAGATGAGGAGATTGAGAGTTTTGCTTTGAACAGGTTAAGCTAATAAAACCGAAACAGAATGGGAGGTAGGCAGGCAAGTGAAAGTACACAGTAGGTCTTCAAAGCCAGAGAACTGGGAGAAGCCTCCTAGGTGGTGGGTATATTTAAAGAAGAGACCAGGACCTGCCCTTGGGGTTTTCAGGTTGAGACTAGGAAGATAACTTGGTAAAGGAGATTGAGTGGAAGGGGCCAGAGAAGTGTAAGGAAAACTAGGAATGTTGAGGAAGCCAAGTGGACAAAAATCTCAAGGTGAAAAAAAGCCACCAACCGTGCTATTGCTAAACTTCAAAAGAAAAGGACTGAACATTAAGCACTAGCCTTAGACATGTAGAGGTGACCAGTGTCCTCACAGAGGAGTATGCAGAAAGTGTGAGTATCTGCTCAGAGGCTATTCAAGAGACTATGAAAAAAGGGTCTGAGCACAGAAGCTAGCTATGAAAACACAGTGGATTGGTAGGTGGAATGTAGGATACAGGCAAAAGGGAAATTGGTGTGTTTGGAGCTGATAGGAGTAAACAGTGGAGAGAAAAATGAGGGTGCTGAATCCTCAAGGAACACAAGAAGGGCGGAGTCCAGGGAAGACCTGGCCTGAGGGGGGCGGGTGGCTCATCTGTCAGAGGAAGGAGAGTGCGTGTAAGGAGCTCAGATGCAGGGGCTGATAAATGCCATGCTGGGAGCACCCACATTTCTTACCACTTCCGTTTTCTCAGTAGAATGACAAAAGTCATCTGCTGTGTATAGTGAAAAAGTCTTTAAAATGTTCATTTAACAAAGGGAGGTGCCATAACATCACTGGGGGATCAGCTTGAAGTTCATATAAACTTGAGGACCTTGAAAGGGGTTGGTAGAGTACTTGTCTAGCATGCATGAAGCCCTTGACTCATTCCCCAGTAATGTGTAAACTGGGTGTGGTAGTACACACCTGTAATGCCAGCACTCAGGAAGTGGAGGCAGGGGGATCAATTCAAAGACATCCTCAGCCTGAGATAGATGAAATTTGTCTCAAAAATTATTTTAATAAAGTAAGACAAATATATATAAACTTGTCTTCCATTTACCAGCTTGACACAGATGACGGACAAGAGGTGCAGTTTTGTTTCAGGGGTTTAATTCAAAAGGAGAGGTTTGTTAAGATACTCACTAAAAGTGAAGTTGTCATGATGGACTGCCAAACTTTAAGGAGCTAGCAAAGAACAAAGCACTTGAGTCAGTGGGTGTGAAGACCTGACAGAAAGGAAATAGCAATAGAAAGAGACTATCACAGAATATACTGCTTTAGTCATGTGACAGTGGGGGCAGGGAGGACAACCATTGGGTATGATTGTAGTTAAGAAGCAGGTATTTGAGTCACTAAAAATGATCACAGGAAGAATAGAAGGCAGAGGGAGATACTCAAGTTGCTTCAAGGAATGGCAGTGCTTCTGATGGTGTGAGACCAGTGGACAGATAGCAAGAAGTTGAGTTTGAATGTGTAACATCAAAGGAACTGATAACAAGACAAGAACAGTTGCCACGAGCAACAGGGCAGCCCATTTTTGGCTTATGGACTTGGGAACAAAATTCCACATCATCCCCTGGAGAGTTGTAAGAAGTAGCAATGTCTTCAGAGACAAGAGCAGGGAGAAAATGGGGGTTATAGACACTGGACTCTAGGAAGGCTGACTGAGTTCCACAGCACATCACAATGGAGCTTAAGAACCAGAATTCAGGGCCAATAGGCACCATGATCACTGTGTTACCCACATGGTTCAAAGAGTATACCACCCCATGTACAAGAGTTGGATTCTCCCCTAAATCCTAGACTTCAAGGCTCAGCTAAAATGTTCCTACACAATACTGGCCTCTCAGCCCTGGGTATTTGGGCCAGCGTGGTACTAGTGCTTTTTGTCCAGCTGCAGAAGATAACCCTATAGTTTCACACTTCTCAAAACAAAAGAGAGAATGCTGTGACTGGAACCTGAGGGTGGGTGGGATTGCAGCAGACAGCCTGCCAGAGCGCCTTGGCTAGAAAAGAGAAGAGTAGGGACACATGGTAGCAAACACAGTTACTCTTATTTTGGGAAAAGGCTTTTAGAACAAATCTAGTTTTAGACCACAGGTCCTGGTTCTGAAGCCACGTTTGGCTGGTGCCAGACTTGGAGATCGTATGTGGAGAACACTAAGAACTAGGTGGCTTAGCACGTGTATTCAAATGAAGTATCACATTTTATTTTAACTTAGAAAAGCGTGCCTCAGAGCCACTTAAATTTAAATACTATATCAAAGATAATAATATACTATCTATAATTTATAAACTCTCAGTTTGTATCTAGAATGGTCTTGGGGAAAAGATCTTTAGATGGGAGCCATTTTCATGAGCAGCAAGACATCCACTTATACAACCTTGGCCCATGGGCAGAGAGCAGAGATCCCCAGCATCCCCTAGAGCAGTGGTTCTCAGCCTTCCTAATGTTGTGACCCTTCAATACCATTCCTCATGTTGTGATGACCCCCAACCATTAAATTACTTTCATTGCTACTTCCTAACTGTAATTTTACTTCTGTTATGAATTATAATATAAATATCTGTGTTTTCTGGCTATCTTAGGCAATCCCTGTGAAAGGGTCCCAACCCACAGGTTACGAACCACTGACACAGACTGTTGCTAGATCAACTGTTGCTAGTATCTTCAGAGAAACAGTAGGCCAAGAGCTGGTAGACATGTGTGGGCAGTGCTCCCACTATGCATTTTTGTGCATACACCAACAGAACCCGGCATGTTTCTGTAAATATAGACTTCAATATCATTTGCTGTTTTCAAACTTCCCTACAGAATAGAGGTAGACCACCTACATCTAACAGGCTGAAACCACCCACTCTGCCTGACTTTGATAAATACCAGCCTTCAGCTGCTATCACGCCACATGAGAACAGTTGAGTAGCTAGAACAGAGACCGTCATATCATCATGAACCTAAATGTTCACTATAAATGATCTAACCCAAAACGATCGACACCCAAGACTTTGTGAATACCAACATTAAGGCCACAGTGGAAAATTCCATGTTGAATCTCACGAAAACAAGCTTCATTTTATGCATATCATTTTAAAGTACTATATAAAAATAACTTTAGGCTGTATATAAGGTATATGAAATGTAAACAAATTTCATATTTGTACTGATTCATTACATATATACAATCCAAAATACTTCTTTCCAAAGTGTTTTGAATGAGGGAAATTCAGTATACATGTATATATATATATATATATATATATATCATACATACACATATATTTACTAAGAAAGCCTGCCGGCTTTTAAATATAGGTAGTTGCATTGAATCTGTAGATAGCTTCATTAGGATGGCCCTTTTCACATATCTTCAGTTTATTTCTCCAATGTCTTGGAATTTTAATTATACAAGCTTTGCACCTCCTTGGGTAGATTTGTTCCAAGATGTTCTTGAGGCATGGATGAGACCATTTGTTTGATTTCTTCCTCGTGTGTTCCTCATTTGAATATAGGAAAGCTATGGATTTTACATATTAATTTTCTATCCTGCCACTCTTTTCATGTGCTGTGAACTGTGGCAGCCTTCTGGTGGAGTCTTTGGACTCTTGTGTGTTGAATCATATCCTCTGCAAAGAAGGACGCTTTCCTGTCTCTCTTTGTGTCCTCTTTCATTTGTCTTATGGCTCCAGCTAAGGCTTCGAGCATGTACTTGGAATGGGGAATCGAGGAGGACATCCTTGTAGCTCCTGAATTTGAGAAAATGCTTTCTTTTGCTTTCCACATAGCATGCTGGCTGTGAGCTGGGCATGTATTGTCTTTATTACATTGAAATATGACCCCTGTATCCCTAGATAATTTTTTTCATTAAAGGATGTTAGATTTGTCGGAGGCCTGTTCTGCATCTAAGAGGATGATCATGTAGTTTCTGTCCTTGTATCTGATTTTTATGTGGTTTATTACATTTATTGATTTATGTATGTTGAATCATCTCTATATCTCCTGGATGAATCCAATTTGATCGTGGTGGATAAACAGGTTTTATTTTCCCACTAATTTAAGGTTTCTTTTTAATCTTGTTTTTTAAAGAACTTCATACATGAGGACTGCACATCTACCTCACTCCTGCCCTTTTTCCACCCATCTAATTCCTCCTGCATCCCTTCTCCCTCCCAAACTTATGAGCTCTTTATTTATTGTTACGTGTGTGTGTGTGTGTGTGTGTGTGTGTGTGTGTGTGTGTAAATACAGATGCACATGTGTATGTACAGCCTACTGAGTCCATTTACTGAGTCCATTAGAATGTTTCTTCTTTGGTGTTTGGCTACAATATTCTGGACATATCTGTTAGGTCTCTTTGATGAACAATGGCATTTAATTCTGATATTTGACCTTTTGTTCACATAATCTAATTGTTAGAGAAATGTATTTGTGTGTAGGGCTGGCTGTTTTGAATTAGACAATCTATGCAGGAGCTTGTCCCTGGAGAAAACTGATTCTCCCTCTCTTAACAGCCACTGACTACCTGTAGCTCTCTGTCTAGGAGTAGGGTCATGTAGAATTTCCCCTGTCTGAGTTGGCATGTCAACCAATCCAGGTTTTGTTCAGGAAACCATATTATTAAGAATCCATGGGCAAATTTTCTCCCATATGTCTAGGGGTCATTATCTAGAATCATGGTGTCCTGGGCCTCTGGCTCTTACAATCCTTCTACCCTCTCTTTGTGATCTTTTTTTCCGAGCCTTCAGTGTAGGGGTTTGTTGCATATGTATAGGTTGGGGATGGGAACCCCATGGTCATTTATTCTCTGCATTGTGGCCACTTATAGGTCTCTGTAATTGTCTCCGTCTGTTATGAGAAGTTTCTTTGATGAGAATTGAGAACTATATTTTAAATATAAGGATAAGTATTTAGAATATACTTAAGAATCATCCTGGCTTAAGAAAATGGCAGTATTGGGTTCTCTTCTCAAGTCTATACTTCTCCAGACATGGGTACTTAACTAGGCTTATTGTACAAGATCCTCCACCTGAGCAGGCATGAGGTATAACAGGACAGCTGTTGCTTAACTCCAAGGTAAAAGTGCCACTGTGGGCCCCACTGTACATACCTTCCTAGTCCAGTCATTGTGGTGGTTTGTAGCTTTCACAGCTGGGTAGGACACCAATTATTCCTCTCCCTCAGCAATTTGTACAGCAAGCTAATTCTCACATAAGAGCCAGTCATAAGGAAGGAAGCTTCCAGGTCAGCTCTAGTTCAGTTCCCCCAAATCCTGTTTCTAAAACTTGTAGTATCCCCAGCAAAGTCTTATCTTCAAGTTCTGAAAGACAATAAGGGACAATGGCAATAACCCATATTGGGGCAGAAGAGGGACCTCTTATATTCCTCCGGTATAACTAGGTCATAGGGTGGATATACTTTTAGCTATTCTGGAACTGGCCACACTAATTTCCAGAGGGGCTGTACCAATTTGCAATGCCACCAACAGGAAAGGAGGGTTCACTTCTTCCCCATGTTCCCACCAATATCTGCTGCTGTCTTAGTTAGGATTTCATTGCTGTGAAGAGACACCATGACTATGGAAATGACTGACAGGTTCAGAGATTCAGTCTATTACTATTAAAGTGGGAGCATGGCAGTGTCCAGACAGGCATGGTGCCGGAGGAGCTGAGAGTTCCACATCTTCGTCTGAAGGCCGCTAGAAGATGACTGGCTTCCAAGCAGCTAGGATGAGGGTCTCAAAGTTCATGCCCACAGTGACACACTTCCTCCAACAAGGCCACACCTCCTAATCCCACTCGATGGACCAAACATATTCAAACCACCACAGTCACCATTTTGTTTTTTATCTCAGTCATTCTGACTGGAGTAAGATGAAATCTCAGAACATATTGAAGGGATATTTGTCATCAGGGATTTTGTTAGATAATGCATGACTTTTGAGAAGAAACCATCACCCCATTCCATTCAGAAATAATATATTTATACTTATTATAGATATATAAATGTTTAAAGAAAACCTATAAAAGAATGTTTTCTTCTGGATGTTTTAAGCATCCTTCATAGTATTTTTCTTTCCTCCTATCTCTCTTCCTATGTTACCTTCCCTCCAGCTTTCCAGTTACAGCACCCCCCATTACCTCATCCTAGCATCTGTCTCCTATTATCCCACTCTCTAGCAAGCCTTTTCCGCCTTTCCCCTGTGATCATAGTCTACTTTCCTGGCTATCCGAGTTATATGATCAAATATAAGGATTCAGAGCCAGAATCCACAAATAAGAGGAAATATGCAGGCTTTCTTGGTTACCTCATTCCATATAATATTTTCCAGTTCCATCCATTTACCTACAAATTCCATTATTTCCATTTCCTTTATATCTGAAGAGTATTCCATTGTACATATGTATTATGTTTTCATTATTCAGTTATAAGTTGGTGGATATCTTGCCTGTTTCTGAATTTAAGGTTTATTTTGTATCTCAAGATATGGTCTATTGCAGGGGAGATTCCATGGGTTGCTCAGTAGAATGTATATTCTTTGGTATTTGGGTAGAATATTCTCTAGATTTGGTAGGTCCATTCGATGACCAATGTCATGTTATTTCTGATATCTGTTTGTTTATGCAGATGACCTGTTGGGGAAAGTCAAAGTCAGATATTGAAATCAACTGTTATCACTGAGTTGCTGTTAATGTGCCCCTTTAATTCCAGCAGTACACTTTTTATGAAATGGGATGTACGAGCTTAGGATTGTAATATCACTTTCATTAATTTTTCCCTACATGAGAAACAGCCCTTCTTAATCTCTTCTAATTAGTTTTATTTATTGAAAATAAAGTTTTTCCCTCCCTCTATTCTTCCAGTTCCTCCCCCACCTCCCCTCTCATCCAGAACTGCCCCTTTATGTCTCTTGTTGGAAAACAAACAAGCATCTCATGGATAATAAAAAATAAATAAAACAAACATCAGAATAGGACAAAACAGAAGGAAAGAGTCCAAGAAAATGCACAAGAAACAAACATATACGCAGAGACCCACTTATTTGTACTCTCAGGTATTCCAAAACACAAAACCAGAAGCCATTATATATATTCAAAGAACATGTAGGGGAAAGAAAAAATGAAAGAGGTGAGGGGAAGGGAAAAGAAAGGGGGAGAAAAGGAGGAGGGGAGTGGAGTTGGTGGGGGTGAATGGCATGGGAGGGGAGGGGAGAGGAGGAGAGGGGAGGAGAGGGTAGGGAGAAGCCTTGTCATGACATTATGAGAAAAGGAACATCCAAAGATGTCATTGAGTTTGTTTTCTGTAGTCCATCTACTACTGGGCATGCAGCTTACTTACCCTTATGAGTAGCTTTTCTCTCTCAGTTGAGACTCCCTTGGAGAAAATTAAATTTCCTTTTGTCAGTGTTTATCAGTTGGAGATTGCTTCTGGGTTAGCAATGTAGGTATATGTCCACTTCTCCTTTCAGCTCTAGGACCCCATCTAGTACAGACCCACGCAGATCCTGTGCATATTACCTCAGTCTCTGTGAGTTCATGTGTGTGTTGATCCTGTTATATTTAGAAGACTTCTATTCCTGTGTTCTCCATCCCTCCTGGCTCTCACGCCTTTCTGCATCCTTTTCTACAGGGTTCCCTGAGCCCTGAGGGATTTGATGGCAACATCCTGCTTAGGGCTGAGTGTTCAGAGGTCTCTTACTTTCTGTACATTGTCAGGCTAAAGGTCGCTATATTTGTTCCCATCTGCTTCAAGAGGAAGAGTCCCTAACAAAGACTGAGCAAGGCACTGATCTATGATCTATGAAGAAAGATGAGCAAGACACTATCCATAGCAGAAGATCATTAAGAATCATTTTATTGCTATATTCTTTTAGTACAGTGGCTCTCAGCCTGTAAGTCATGACCCCTTTGGGGATTGAATGACCTTTCACAGGACTAAGACCAATGGAAAGCATCAGTATTTACATTATGAACATTATGAGACATAACAGTAGCAAAATTACAGTTATTAAGCAATATAGAAAATAATTTTATGGTTGTGGTCACCAGGATATGAGGAACTATATTGAAGGGTCACAGCATTAGGAAGGTTAAGAACCAGTGCTTTAGTAGAATAGTAGTATTTAGTTTTACCCTAGGCTCTATCTAGTTTCAAGTTCTTGGTCAGCTAAGCAGTGGAGTAGGTCTGAAGTCAGGTCAGATATTGGTTGGTCACTCACACAAGATTTGTACCACCACTACCCTAGCATATTTTGCAGGCAGGACAAAGGATTTGCAGCTGGACTAGTTTCTGTTTCTCCTTTGATAGCACACAGTGCCTTCTTATGACAAAAGAGACCAGAACGTAGGTACAAAGGCTCCAGGTAGGCTCCAGGTTGACTTCTCCATGTTCAGTTGGTTGTATAGGTCTTGTCATCAGCAATAGAGCCTTGCCATCAGTTTGTGGAGACCAACTTGGCAATAGCCTGGATTGTTTGGGGATTCTCATGGGACCCCTTTGGCCAACACCTCAATTAGATATAACCCATTCCTCATATTGGAAGCTCCATTTGGTGATAAGAGATGTCCAGTTGGGTCTCTGACTTCCCCATTATTTGGTCATCTTATTTAGATAACTTTCATATAGATATATGTTTTAGTAAGCTTTTACTGTATCAGGCTTCCATACTACCATTCAATTTCCCCTTAATTTTAGCCCTCCCCACATTCCCTTTCTTGTTCTAATCTTCTCTATCTATTCGCCCTCTCTACTTGATCCTCCTGTGCCAGTCACCTTCCCCTCATCCATAACAATGATTTCCTTTCCTGGGAAGATCTGCTTCGAGTCCCACTTTGAGATTTCATCTCTATACCTAACCTCTGTGGTTGTACATACAGATGGTAGCTTGCTGATCATTGACTTAACAGCTAATGTTTACATATAAGCAAATATCTACTATATTTTTGTTCTGAGTCTGGATTACCTCACTCAGGATGTTTTTTCTAGTTCCATCAATTTACTTACAAATATCAAGGATTTTGCTTTTCTAATGGCTGAGCAATAATATTCTGTCATGTAAAATGTACCACATTTCTAAATCATTCTTTTGTTGAGGAATATCTAAGTTGCTTCCAATTTCTGGCTATTATGAACAGAGCAGCAATGAACATGTTTGAGCAAGTGTCTCTGTGGTGTGCTGAAGCATCCTTTAGGTATATGCAGAAGGGCTGGACCTTACGGTAGATCGATTCTGACCTTCCTAAAGAACCTCCATGTTGATATCCACAGAGGTTGTACAATTTCTCAGTTTTACCAGCAATGCAGGAGTGTTTCCCTTACTTGACTCGCCAGTATGGACTGTTTTTGTTTTTTTAATCTTAGCTATTCTGACAGGTGTAAAATGAAATCTCAAAGTAGTTTGGATTTGCATTTCCCTGATGACTAAGGATGCTGAAAATTTCTTTTAAGTGTTTCTTAGCTATTTGCATTTCTTCTTTTGAGAATTTCCTGATAAGATCTATATTCCATTTTTTTAATTAGGCTTTCTCTTGATGTCAAGTTTCTTTAAGTTCTTTTTTGGATATTAGCTCTATCAGATGAGTAGTTGGTAAAAATCTTCTCCCATTTTGTAGGCTGATGCTTTATCCTAATGTCAGTATGGACTGGTTTGTTTTGTTTGTTCGTTTGTTTTTAATCATAGCCATTCTGACAAGTATTAAGATGAAATCTCAAAATGGTTTAGATTTGCATTTACCTAATGACTAAGGATGTTTTTTGCCATGCAGAAGCTACTCAGCTTCATGAGGACCCATTTATTGTTCTTAGTTCTTCTGCCACCAGTATTCTGTCCAGAAAGCCTTTTCCTGTGCCAATGAGTTCAAGGCTATTCCCCACTTTCTCAATATATCTGGTTTTAGGTTGATATCTTCAATCCATTTTGGAGTTGAGTTTTGTACAGGGTGAGAAGTATGGATCTATTTGCATTCTACACACACCCATGCAGTTTTATCAGTACACTTATTAAAGATCCTTTTTCCTATGTATTTTTGGATTTCTTTATAGGAAAAAAATAAGGTAGCCACCGGTGTATGGGTTTTTGTCTGGTGTTTCAATTAGATTCCATTGATTAATATGTCTGTTTGTGTACCAATATCATGCTGATTTTATTAATATAGCTCTGTAGTACAATTCGAGGTCTGGGATAGTGATATCTCTAGTAGTTCTTTTATTGTTCAGAATTGTTTTGGCTATCTTGTTTTCGGATTTTTGTTTATTTGTTTGTTTTGTTTATTCCATATGAAGCTGAAAATTGTCCTTTTAAGATCTATGAAGAGTTATGTTAGAATTTTGATAGAGATTACATTAAATCTATATATTGCTTTAGGAGTTTGGCAATTTTTCTATATTAATCCTACTAGTCCGTGAGCATGGGAGAACTTTCCATATTCAGATTCCTTCAGGTTCTTTTTTTCTATGTCTCAAGTCTTTCACCAAACTTTTGCTTGGCTATAGAGACCATAAGATACTTTATAATTTTGAGGCTATTGTGAAGAGCAGTATTCCCCTGATTTTCTTCTCAGTCCGTTTTTTCATTTGCATGTAGGAAGCCTATCAATTTTGTGAGTTAATTTTGTATCTTGTTGCTTTGCTGAAAGTATTGATCAGCTGTAGGCATTCGCCAGTAGAATTTTTGGAATCATTTATGTACTAGCATATCATCTACAAATAGATTCTTTGACTTCTTCCAATTTGTATCCACTTGATCCCCTTAGCTAAGACTTCAAGTACTAACTATACGGAATAGGTATGGCGTGAATAAACAACCTTTTTTTGTTCCTGATTTTACTAGGATTGTTTTGAGTGACTCCCCATTTAAGCTAAGGTTAACTATAGGTTTGCCTTATACTGCTTTATTATGTTTTGGTATGTTCCCTTGTATCCCCTAATCTCTCCATAGCTTATTTACTTACATTGAATCATCCTTGGATCTCTGGGATGAGTCCTATGTGATCATGGTGGACGAACTGTTTGATGTGTTCTTTGATTCTGTTTTACAAGTATTTATCAAAAAATATTTGCACCCTATGTTCATAAGAGAAATTGGTCTGCAATTCTTTACTTGTTGAGTCTTTTATGTGGTTTGAGTATCAGGATAAGTGATACCTCATAAAATGAACTGGACAGTGTTCATTGTGTTTCTATTTTGAGGAATATTGAGTATTAAAATTAACTCTTCTTTGAAAGTCTGGTGGAATCCTGCATAAAACCCATCTGGTCATGGGCTTTCTTTGATTGAAAGACTTTTCATAACTCCTTCCAATTCACTGGTGGTTGTAAATTTGTTTAAATTGTTTATCTGATTTTGATTTAATTTGGATACATGGTATGTAACAAGAAAATTGCCCATTTCTTTTATTTTCCAATTTGGCAGCTTTTAAAGTATGTACTTATGATTCTCTGGATTTCCATGTCTGTTTTTACATGATGCTCTGTATTTTCTCAATGTCCATGTGACATCCCCCTTTTCATTTCTGATTATGTTTATTTGGATTTTTTTTCTCTGTGTCCTTTAGTTAATTTGGCTAAGGATTTGTTGTTCTTATTGATGTTATCAAAGAACCAACTTTCTGTTTCATTGATTGTTTCAATTTTATTAATTTTTGCTGTGAGTTTGATTCTTCCTTGCCATCTATTCCCTTTAGGTGTGATTTCTATTTTGTTCTAGAGTTTTCCGGTAGGCTGTTGGTATGAGATCTCTCCAATATTTTTACATAGGCTCTTATTACCATGAACTTGCCCTCACTGTGCCCCTTAAGTTTGGGTATATTGTATTTTTATTTTTATTCAATTCATAAAAGGTTTAATTTCTTTCTTGTTTTGACCCATTTTTCATTCAACGCAGTGAGTTGTTCCATTTCCATGAGTTTGTAAGCTTTCTGTTGTTGTTTATATCCAGCTTTTCCATGGCAATCAGACAGGATGCAGGGTGTTATTTCAATTTTCTTTCATCTGTTGAGAATTGCTTTGTGCCAAGTATGTGGTCAGTTTTAGAGAAAGTTCCATGAAGTACTGGGAAGAAAGTGTATTCTTTTGTGTTCTGGTGAAATGTTCTGAAAATATTTAAGTCCATTTGGTTTATGATGTAGATTAGTTCCAGCATTTCTCTGATTGTTCTGTGTCTGGATAATCTTTGTATCTTGGTGAGAGTGAGGTGAGATCACTCACTATCAGTGTGTGAAGGTTAATATGTGATTTAAGCTATAATCATATTTCTGTTATGAACCTGGGTGCCATCATTTGGGGCATAGATATTAAGAATTGCAGTGTCATCTTGGTGGATTTTTCCTCTCAGTATATAGTGTCTCTTCTGATAAGTTTTGGTTTGAAATCGATTTTGTCAGATATTAAAGTGACTACACCAACTTGCCTTGAATATCCTTGTCCATCCTTTTACCCTGAGGTAATGTTTAACCAAGGCGATCCTTGATGTTCAGGTATGTTTCTTGGATACAGGAGAAGGATGGGTCCTATTGTTCACATCACCCTCCTCGCCTCCAAATCCAACCCCCAGTCTCATCCTCAGCTCTGTAGCAAATCATCTGCTGCAGCCCACCCTTCCTCTCAGCCCCACTCCTTCCAGAGCCTTCCCCCACTGCACCCCTTTGTCCCAGCTCAACTCCAGTGAAATGTCAGCAGGCCACCTCCTAGGGAAACAGGTAGGCTGACTGCAGATCTTCCCATCTCTTTTTTCCTCCAAATCTAGTGCCCCAGTCTCATACTGTTTGCCTGTCTGTGTGTTTTTATTGGGGAATAGAGATCATTGATGTTGAGGGTTATCACTGAGCACTGTTCATTGGTTATTGTTTATTTTTTGTTGTGGTAGTTCACTGTTTCCCACCTTCTTTTGATTTGGTGGGATTATTTATTCCTTGTGTTTTCTTTTGTGTTGTTAACTTGTTTGGGTTAACCTAAAGTTTTCCTTCTAGCACCTTCTATAGAGCTGAATATGCAGATAGATACTGCTTAAATTTAGTTTTATCTTGGAATGTCTTTTGGCATCAATGGTCACTTAGAGTCTGAAGAACATCTGCCCAGGTCCTTCTAGCTTTTAGAGTCTCTGTTAATAAGTCAAGTGTAATTCTAGTAGGTCTGCCTGTGTATGTTACCTGGTCATTTTCCCTTGCAACTATCAATATTTTTCTTTGGTCTATAAGTTTAGTGTTTTAATTATGTGCCAAGGGGAATTTCTTTTCTGGTCCAGTCTATTGTGATCCGTATGTTTCTTGTACCATGATGAGCACCTCCTTCTTTAGGTTGGGGATATTTTCTTCTATGGTTTTTTTTTTAAAGTATTTTCTGTGCCATTGACCAGTATCTTCTTCCTGTATTCCTGTTGTTCATAGGTTTTTCTTTTCTTGGTGTCCCAGATTCCCTAGATGTTTTGTGCCTGGAGTTTAGATTTTTAACATTGTCTTTGACTGGGCTATCTATGTTTCTGTCTTGTCTTTGATACTTGAGATTCTATTGTCTATCTCTTGTAGTATGTTGATGAGGCTTGCCTCTAAGGCTTCTGTTTGAGTTCCTACAGTTTTCATGTCCAGATTTCCCTCAGTTTGGGTTTCCTATGATTGTTTCCACTTTCAGGTCTTGAGTTGTTTTATGCATTTTCTTCCACTGATTGTTTGTGCCTTCATAGATTTCTTCAAGGGACCTTTTCATTTCCTCTCTAAGGACCCCTATTATATTCATAAAGACTATCGTGTGCTTCAGCTGCATTTCTCAGGGACTACTATAGTGGAGTTGCAATGTCATGGAGATATGTCCTGGGTGCTACTGTGTTTTCACCCTGGCATCTGGGATTGGGGTGGTTATAATTCTAGGTCCTGATATCTGGTCCTGTCTTTTATGGGTGGGTGTTTTATTCCTTGATCTCTGGTTCTTAGGAGAGTGGTGACTGTGTGTTGCCTAGTGTGGAATGCTTTTGGAATCCGGCCTGGTGTGGCCACTGTGGTTCTGGGTGCAATGTGTTCCTAGGTATTGGGAGCTGGCACATAGGAATAAGAATGGACTAGAAGCAGGGCTGAGAGGGTCCACAAGGAGGGAGGAAATCAGGGTGTTTCATCAGTATCTGTTTAGCCACCTGGGAATTGGGGCAGAGAGTAAGGCCAGACCACAGCAGGTATTCTGCTACAGAGCTGACATGAGACTAGGGGATTGGATTTGGAAGAGAGAGGTTAGCCTACCTGTTTTCCTAGTCTGTGGTTTCCAAGGGGATTTCACTAAAGTTAATAAGCAGAAACAATGGGGGGATTTGCTTGATCCTCTGGAGATGGGGGCTGAGAGGAAGCAAGGGTTTCAGCATATGACTTGCTATAAGAGCTGAGAATCAAATTAGGGGTTTGGATTTGGAGAGGCAAGGTGAAGAAGATCTGCAGTTAGCCTACCTGCTTTTCTGCCTGATTAATTTTAATATGAAGGCATAATATCATAATACCAGCTTGCTTCCTGCTTCTTTGTAATGTTTTTCCATGCTTTATAGACATGTGCCTATCTTTAATGCTGAATTTCTTACAGACAGAAAGATTGGTTTTGTTTCCTAATCCATCTAGCTAGCACACGTCTTTTATTTGAAATGTTAAGGCCATTAATATTTAAAGTTTTTATTGAAAGGTATGTGTTGGTTATAGATTTTAGGATTGTTTGGGTTTGGTGTGTGTTGTTTTGCTATTTGTGATCTTCAAGCTCACATTTCATTAATTACAACTTTGTTTTCTTTCTAGAGTCTCTTGGCTTGTTCCAGTTTTCTTCATAGGACTGATTTAGTTGGCATGAATTCTTTTAGTTTGTTTGTACCATGGGAAGTTTTCCTTTCTCTTTCAACTATTGCGGATAGTTTGGCTGGATTTGTAGTCTAGCTTAGCATCCGTGCTCTTTTTAATTTGGAATGCGTTGCTCCAGGCTTTTTCAGCTTTCAAACTTCCCATCAGCTGTTGTTCTGGTAGATTTTCTTTTATATGTGGTCTGTGGTTTGTTTTTGCCTCATGCAACTTTTATTGCTCTTCATTCTATATACATAGTGTTTTGTTGATGATATGCTATGGGGAGTTTCTCTTCTGGTCTGCGTGTTGTTCTTGGTTTCTTGTATCAGTTTGTGTGTGTCTTTCCTTAGGGGAGTGTTTTGCTTTGTTTTTTCTATAATTGAAGATCTGGTCTATGCTATTGACTTAGAGTTCTTCTCCCTCATTGATACCTATAGTACAAAGATTTGGTCTTTTTATGGTGTTGCATAGTTCCTGCATATAGCCCTTCCTGTGTAAACTTAACTTTTATATTCTTTGCTTGTGTGGTTGAATTCCTCTGATACTTTGTCATCTCTTTATGAGGCTTCACCCTGAGTTTTCTTAGAGCTACTGGATCTTTCAACTCTATCTTCATTCTCAATGTTTCTTGATGTTTCTATTTCTTTAACGAATCCAGATTTCAAATCCAGGGCTTCACCTGTCTGCTCAGAAGGGATTTCAGCAGCCCCTACTGCCCAGCTATCTCATACTCAGAAGACCAGGAACCATCTTTGACATCAGATTTCCACTTTACCCACTCAGAATTGTTCTATATCCTATCAACCCAGCCCCACACCCTTTCTAGAGTTTAGCTACTGCTCTTGCCATTCATCAGAGAGACAGAAACCAGTCCCCTTGGTCTCAGCCATTTGCCCTCACACCTTATTGGAACACAGCAAGTTCTGTGTTGGTCTTCCTTACTCACCCCTGTCTGTCATACTCCTTCCTGGACTTGTAGCCCTTCATATATTCTCTCCCCTATGGTTGGAAAGCCTTCCTCCCACATATTGTCCAGACTCATTCACCATCTTCAGGCTTCTGAGGCCACATTACCATCCCACAAGAAACCTTGAATCCTGCTCTACAGGAAGTAATGCCCCTCATCTCTTGGTGCCCTTTTTTTATACTTTCATACTCTGTGACATTACCACTGTTTGAAACTTCTCATGCATTTATTCCACTCTGTGGTTGCTTCTTCAATGTTCTGCTTCAAGCCCCGGAGCCGACTTTTAATGAACAGCCATGTGTCAAAAATCTAAATGAATGCTAGCCTCTAACACTGGCTGACCTTAATTTAATCCCCAGAGCCCACATGTAAGTGGAAAGAGAAAACCAACCCCACAAAGTTGTCCTCTGCCCTCTATCTGTGTACACACACGACACATGCAAACACACACATAAACACACACACACACACACACACACACACACAGAGTCACGCAGGCACACACAATAATAATAATAAAACATAATTCTGCCATTTCCTGGCTCCTTCTTTATACCACTATCTCTTCAAGCAATCCTTCTTCAGTCCATGCTGGCATAAAAGAAGCTCACTGGGGCTGGAGAGATGGCTCAGCGGTTAAGAGCACTGACTGCTCTTCCAGAGGTCATGAGTTCAAATCCCAGCAACCACATGGTGGCTCACAACCATCTGTAATTGGATCTGATACCCTCTTCTGGTGTGTCTGAAGACAGTGATAGTATACTCGTCATATATAAAATGAATAAATAAAATCTTTAAAAAAAAAAAAAAAAAAAAAAGAAGCTCACTGATCCATGATTTGCCCCTAAAGACAGGGAGGGCTGAGTCTGCATCCAGTACAGGGCCACCCGGTGCAATGCAAGGACACACAGAAGGAATGAAGATCACATGTCACCAAGTTGCTATTCACAGGAACCTTTGCCCTATTTGATGCTGACATGTTCTTGGTGTTTCCTCCCAGGTTCATGACTACCTCCGTAGCAAGTTGTGCTCCCTCTACGAAAATGACTGCATTTTTGATAAATTCGAGTGTGTGTGGAATGGGTCAGACAGGTAAGAAATGCTCTGAGGCTGAGAACCTTTCCCTTGAGGAAACTCTGGACAATTTTTCACAAATGGGGTACATGCAAATGGAGATCAAGTTCCCCAAGACCTGGCCAGGACACATTATTATGAGGGTCACTGATTGGAGACTGTGGTCAAATCTACAGAGAGAAGTAGTCTGTGTGGCCCCAAGTTCATTGTAGAGCTGGCACAGGCAACAGTTCAAATGTCAACAAGGAAATGCTGTCTTTGACATACAAAGCACCCAAAGGCACTGAAAAGCTAGGGCCACAAGCCTCCTAAAGACCACTGATAATGATGAGAACTCTCCTGCCTGGTTCCGATTACTGCCAAGTGGCTTTCTAGACCCATTCCCTCGAAGCTGCTAGAGCAGACCTGACCGAGGCTCTAGTGCTTCATTAGCAGAATTCTAGCCAGCCTCATTAATCACATTCCTTCAGGGTGATTTATTAGTGTTTTAAGGTCTTTGATTTCTACAATACTTCATATTACCTCCCAATAGTTCATTTTGAGTTTGACAAATACAGATGATTCTTTTGACAATCTGTAAACTAGATGCAGAGGCTGCTGGGGCTCAGTTAGCTCCTTGATGAAGGTGGCAGCAGAAATAGCGTTCAATAGCAAGGAACTTTTTCCCAGCAAGTTCAACTTTGAGTTTGTACCATGGTCTCTGACTGTCTTGCCCTTCTTCCCAAACCACCAATCCATCTTCTACTTAGCTGAACTAGGTGTTGCAAACATGTAGCAAAGGACCCAGGTTTATATTATCCAGTCTATACTGGTTAAGAGAACAAAGGAACTAAACCACAGGAACCAGAGTCCTTAGGGAGAGAAGCAAGTCTGTTACTTTACCACCTAGCCATTGTTAGCTGATACTGTTTATACAACTGTTGTTATCCAGCTCACCCTTCATTAACCTAGATTCAAAACCAATGACTACCAGGTACCTAGGCACAAGGATGTTGCTCACATGCACCCATCCCAGCCACAACCCAGCAGGTTTTCTCCATTTCTCAGTTGCAGAAGCTAAGAATCAGTGTAGTTGAGAATTAGTATGATATCCTAACCTCATAAATCACCAAGCAGCAACTACAAAAGTAAAGAAATTTTGACTTTGAGTCCTGAGATCAGTTCTTCCAGAGCATCATAACCTGGAATTTTGCTCAGGATTCAGATAAACTTAAGGTATTTAAGGATAAAATTTATTTATTATGACTTGTTTAATAGTGAATCAGATCCTGCTGGAGAAGTGACATCATTGTCCGGGAAGCTACGGAGCCAGGAGGCTGGATTACAACCCACCTCCCACCCCTCCCTGGCCCTGCACATGCGCATTCTGAGCTCCCACTCTCGCTGTCAGTGTAATCCCTTGCATGAGCTACTGAAAGTTTAACTGTGAATGTGGAAGTAAACCCCACGGAGCACCCAGATACACCTTTACCATACATAGCACCCCATTACTGAGCCAGTGAAACAAAATGCAACCTTAATCTGCACTGTTGACAAAGTTCCAAAAGCAAGCCAGCCTTATCAGTTTCTTTCTTCCACCAAAAAACAGATGACAGTCCCAGACACAGTCTACATCACTGTCTTTGATATACCACCCCCAGATGGTACCCAGAGGGCACAGGCCCTGTATCTCCCCAATACCTGCCACCTATTTTAAATGTCAGCTTTAAAGATTCAGTACCCTGCTGCTGGAAAGCCTTCAGTATTTACTGTTCTTCTGCTGAATCATAGATATCCCTGCAAATGGTTAAGTTGCAAAAACATGGAAGTATCTTCTACGCGTAATGCCTTAATCAAGGTTTAGATTTAGGGTGGTTAAATCTGTTTCCTGCCTCTCCCAGCTAGACCATGGCATCCATTTTGTGGACAAGTGTTTATGAAGCAGCAGAATAAAGAGCTGACTCCTACAAGGAGAGAGGCTGCTCTGTGGTAGCTGTGCCTCAGTACTTGACACATCAGGCAGATGAGCTAAGCTACATTCTGATTTCAGAAATCCCAAAACCACTGTGTACGAAAGCTGGTTAACGGTGTGCTGATTCCCATTTACACCCGTTCATCGTGATCTCCTAACACTAGTGGAAAGTAGGTAACCCTAGGATCATCACAATTGGACCAGATCGGTGACTCAAGAGCAAAAGTTATCTGTGGAGTAAAAATGAGTGCTACCAATGGTTATTGCAACCTTTTGTTCCAAGCCTCGCCAAAGAGCTTGGCACTTTTGATGAGTCAGAAAGAAATCAATGTTCTTAGTTTAAACCTATACGGTCCCTGTGAGTGGCCAGGATAAGCATCCTTTGCTCCTGAAAGATATCATGAGGATGTGTTACCTCTCCATTCTACAATACTCAGTCACTCTGTTTCCCCTCTCCTTTGCAGCGTCATCATGACGGGCTCCTACAATAACTTCTTCAGGATGTTCGACCGAAACACCAAGCGTGATGTGACCCTTGAGGCCTCAAGGGAAAACAGCAAACCCCGGGCTATCCTCAAACCCCGAAAAGTGTGCGTCGGGGGCAAGCGAAGAAAAGATGAGATCAGTGTTGACAGTCTGGACTTTAGCAAAAAGATCTTGCATACAGCTTGGCATCCTTCAGAAAATATTATAGCAGTGGCGGCTACAAATAACTTATATATATTCCAGGACAAGGTTAATTAGGAGGATGAGTTACTACTTAGTCTCACATACTGAATACTAGTTAAACAAGTTTTTAAATGTTTCTTTGGGTCTTCATTTTGATGCATTGACTTTCATTTCCCTATGCATAAAACAATTGGAATAGAACTTAAAAGGAGTTCAATGTTCTCAACTCCCCAATTCTAAGAAACGTCTGTCAAACTCGGTAGGCTTGGGACACTTCTGTTTAGAGTTGAGAGCTGCCAACGGCAGTAACTCTTCACAGTCCACTGAATTTCTGATGCGTTCGTTCATTGCCCAGTTCTCTCTGGTGGGTTCTGTGTTTTGTTTCTAGGTGTCTGCTGCGATAAAATGAGATTGTCTGTAGTATTTAAGGAGAAAAAGAGATAAGGTTTTTTTTTTAATTAAGCAATTCCATTTGTTTGAAAAAAAATCAACAACAAAAAATAAACACTGTTTACTCTTAAGAATTTCCTCTTTGTGGATAAAAATATAATAAATCAGGCCTGACCAGTGTATCTCCCACCCATTTCCTTTTAAACAGCTCTATTGAAGCCAGAGACTTATTTCATGAGGCTGAGAAAAGGGTGCAAAATGTGAAGGGAAGGGGTGTCATGACACTGTTCTGTCTTTTGGTAAACCCCATAGAAACAGACTAAGAATGTGATTGGCCAAACCACCACAAACACTTTAGGGAACTTAAACAGAGTCCTTTCTCCACAGGGCTTCCCAGGGTTTACTTGGCAAGACCAGCTGAGACCAGATCCTTCCATTGCTTGTCACTCTTGCTGTATTTCTGTTTCCTTTTAAATGGCTCCATCTAATCCCCCGCCTACATGGTCCTTGCCTCTTTCCCTTCAACCTCTGCCAGAGGATTTGCCCATTGGCTTCTAAAGACCGTGCCCCGGTTGCTTAGTATCAGGGGTTCTCAATAAAGCATTGAGGTGGAACAGCATAGCTGCCCTCCCCGCAAGAAAGACTGGCCTGTTCTTTTGGGTTAATGCCTCCTGAGTAACTCCCTCCTCTTTTTCAGAAATAGCCATCCATCAGTCCTCGCTGTGTCTACAACAAAGGCCAGAATGATGCTGATTTTGTATAGCCTAAGCCCACATCTCTAAGCCACTTCAAACTCAACAAACTGGAAAAATAGACTTAAGGGCTCTTTCCCGCCAAACAATGAGATTTGGTGAGGGGTGCGGGGGAGAGGGAATCAGACCAACCTTATGTTTAAGTCACATTTGCTTACAGCAAAATTTATATTCCTCCAAGAAATAGCAGTTCTGACAGCCAGTATTCCTTTTCTACACTAATCACAACAGCTGGTCCATCCTTCTCTTGAGATGAGAATATGAACTCACCATTTCACAAAAGTCATTTCCGAAGGAAAGGTAGAAAATGAAGGATTTACACTTAGAAGGTACTTAAGTGTGTCCAGAAAATGGGACCTTAGCTTCTGTCTGTTGCTCTGTCTTGATATGTCCTGTCCCATCCCAACCCCATCCCTAACTTCATTTCTTTCTAGTAGGCAATAAATAACTTGAGATGGGAGATTTTTGCTAAAAAGAAATTTTCCTTCAATTTCTGTATTTATTAAAACTCCCAACTTTGAGTTTGCTTGGAAGAAGAAAAAATAGATGTATCTTGTTGTCTCTATTTCTAAGCTGTTGTCTGTATATTAACAGCTTTCTGGCAAGAAATAACTAGCTACTTAAGTAGTAATTTTGTAATATACATCCAAATTTCAGAAGCTTTAATGCAAGCTTTTGTGTCTCCACCCGGCGGCACATTAGATGAAGATTTGACTTTCCTTATGTTTCTCAAGTTCTCTGCAATTCAAGCTGCCCTTTGAGCATCTTTCATGGCCCCTGGATAAGCTCCCTGGGCAGGAAGTAGCTTGATGAGACCAGAAAGTCCTCCAGCTCCTAGAGAGCTGTAATGGACAAGGAGCATCCAGTCCCAAGAAGATGCTTGTCTTCTTGGCTTTTCTAGCTCCCTGGGACTTCCCACCTCTGACTATGCCAAGTGGGCTTGTATAAATCATATTTCTATCAAACTGAGCATCAGCACTCCCTTATACTGTTGTTCATTTATCATGTATCTAAGTCACCTTTCTTCAGAAGCAAGATACCCTCATCCAAACATCATCATCCCTGGAATGTTGGGTCTGAAATACTAATGTTTCTTTCTAACAGTAATTGCATAACTTGCTTCACTGTGCATAAATGAAATACACATCCACATCCTCCTGGGTGAGCCACCAAATGTGTGCTCACTAAACTCCAAGTAACTAGCATAGCAGTTCTCAACCTGTGGATCTCGACTCCTTTGGGAATCCAACGACCGTCTCACAGGAGTTGATATCCTCCATATCAGGTATTTACATTATGATTCATAGCAGTAACAGTTAAAAAGTAGCAATGAAAATAATTTTATGCTTGGGGGTCACTACAACATGAGGAACTGTACTAAGCGGTCTCAGCATCAGGAAGGTTGGGAACCATTGAGATAGCATGACATCAGTGCCTTTGTAGGCATTAGCATATATCCATGGTCTGCACATATTGAAGTCATCATTGCTCCCTAAAACATACTCATGAACAATTATAGTGGTTTTTAAGGAGCCCACAGACTCCCTGAAGTCAGCGGACTTCAACTACAAGCCTCACATTGTCTAACAAACTCAGTTCAGGGCACTGGGAGCTGAAGATGGGAAGGGTGCAGATTCGTCAGATGAGTTAGAGCACAGGGCCACCAGACTCTTCTTCATTGCACATGAAAGGAAACCTTGAACAAACAGCCATAAAGACAGGAACAGGAGAGGATATCACTAAAGCAAAGCCTCAGGCAGCACTGACCTCCATCTATCATCATTTGCTGGCTCTTCCAGATGCTGAGCACTGAACCCTTTATCATCTCCTTGAGCCGCAGGTAGGCTGTACTTAGCAAACCCAGAAGACACTCAGAGCTACCTGAAAACTAGACCTCTATGGTTTTAGCAGTTGGTGTGGTGCTAAGGACCCTGCACTGTATGCTGTAAATGCTATCAGATTACAAGTGGAGGGCATGGGTTCATTAAGTAAAATGAGAAGCACATCTTTCTGTGCTTTGATTTAAATTCTCCCAAGGTAACATTCAGTTTCCCAGTGTCTAAAAGTAAAGCAACTCAACAACCTGGACCTTAATAGGCTGCCATGATTTCTCTCCCAAAGAAAAAAGATAGGTTATAAGAAATAAGAGTCACCTAAACTAGCAACAAGGGCGTATGGTGCCAGGTAAACAGGTGGTGGGAACCTGCCTCTTAAGTCTTTAAAGTCTAACTCCTGCCTTTCCTCTGATCATGATTAAAAGCCCAACAAACCAGTCATAACAGCCACGCTCCTTGAGGAGGATGAACTTTTCCATGCTCACTTTGGTGTCTCCTCCCTCAATGCACACCATTGACTCCCACTTGGCCAATAGAGAAATGACAGCCTGTCAGCCTAGCCAAGGATAGGAGATGATAAAGGGTTCACTGCTCAGCATCTGGCAAAGAGCCAGCAAAGAGCATCACCCTGAGAGCTTGGACTCTAACTCAAGGTAGCTGAGGGAAGCAGAGCTGTTAGAATCCTGTTAGCTACAGGAAAAGCTAACATCACCCAGCACTTCTCATGGGCAAGGCTTTGTTCTAAAAATTACATATGCATCAACATAATTACCCACAAAACTCTAGACATGATATAACAGGTATGTTCTGAGACTCCCAGCATCAGTCCAGCCTGCCTTTGGATTCACTTGATAATCTACAGTCCAATGGCAGGTGTGCTACACCTATTGCTCCTCAGCCACACACCTACATGACATGTTACCATGCTGAACACTACAGGCAACTGCAAGACACAGTGTCTCTGTATCTAAATGCATCTGAACAGGTTTGTATATACCAGTGTCACTGCAACCAAGAACAAGGTGTTACCTCAGGACATAAGGATGGCAACAATGTCAGGACAACCAAGGTGATACTGAAGAATCGGTCAACTCCTATAATCATATAATCATGTGAGTCACCCCTTCCCAATACACTGCTGTGTGGTATTACAGTAAAGGAAACAAATGACAACATTTACACAATTCACAAACAACAAAACTTCCAAGTGTAAGGTCTCATCCCCATCTCCTCCTACATATAAAGAAAAGTACAGATTAGAAAGTCAGTCCTTGCTGTGAGCCTAAATTTACCAACATTGAAGGTAACCTCATGGCTTGAGGGTAGGGGTAGGGGATCAGGCACCAGATCCCAAGCAAAGGGATGGAGGTATTGAGACAGTACTCTGCCTCTGCTGGGAATAACAAGCATATAGGAGTTCTGCACATACCATCAGCACTAGGAGGTGTGAAGGGAGTTCAGAAACCACAGAGGGAATGGATGAACAAAGTGATAAGAAAATGGTTACTTGAAATTTTTGACACCAATTTAAGACATTTCACCCAGCAGGCAAGCATGACACAGAACTTCAAAGCCCTCTGACAAGGAGGTGAAGCTGGAGTGGGTGTGGTGCATCACCAGAGCAAGATGCCAAGCCAAAGCTCCCCTTGTGCTATTAGAAATTAGTTTTCAGTTCCCCAGTGTTAACCTCCCCTGCTGGCTTTCACTCATCCAGTAACAATGTTATTACTGCTACTTGCATTTGAACCTAGGACCCCATACATGCCTTTCAAGTACTCCACCACTAAGCTACCACATCCCTAGTCACAGTTACAATTATTTTTTAAGCTCCACACCCAAGAATTTAAGCATAATAGATGGAAAGTGTATACTGAACTGTCACCATGTAACTGTGAAAATCACTGCAATGCCTTATGGGTAGAAATAGATTCCCGGGGTTGGGGATTTAGCTCAGTGGTAGAGCGCTTGCCTAGGAAGCGCAAGGCCCTGTGTTCGGTCCCCAGCTCCGGGAAAAAAAAGAACCAAAAAAAAAAAAGAAAGAAAGAAATAGATTCCCATGATATAAACGAAAAGATTTGCAGACAGCCCAGAGTATTATCCAGGTTTGGCCTTCTCCAGATCCTATACCTCTTCCCCCATAGTTATGGGCAATGCATAGAGACCTTGGCTTACTCATTCAATGAGGAGTCTCAGGAAAAGGCCACTCTATGAGCAGATAGGTGGCTGCCCTGGAATAAGTGAAAAGTCCAGATACCCACATAGGTCTCAAACTTCCAACTCTGACCTCAATTCTGATTATTCCCACTCTACCCCCATTCAGGTCTGCCACACTGGGTAAACCATTAGGACAGACCCAGCCTGACCTCTCACTTCTGCCTTCTCCTGCCTTTAGAGACTAAAGACAATGATTGTTGTGGGGCCAGAACATCCACTGCTAGTCCCTTACCCTGTCACTGTCCCCTGAAAGTCATCCTTGGTGCTCTTGGTTAGGCAAAGCCCACCAAAGTCCCCCAGACCACCATCTCAGGCACCCTTAGCTGTTTTCACCCATCTGGGTGAATGTAGAGGCTACTTCTCCAAAAATGAACCTTGGGAGGAAACCCAGAGGCCTCCAGGACCAGCCTGCAGTGTGATCTTGCCCCAGTCGCAGCAGAATTTGCCTTTCCAGACAGAATGATATCTCTGAGGGTGTCAAAGATCCCAGAGAGTGGAGCTAAACGTTGTCTGTCTCAAAATTTAACATGACATTTTGTTACTCTGAGTGATCGTCATTCACTAAACATTTAATAATTGATCAAGCAATGCCTGGCAAGCCTGTGCCAGGCTGGTCTGCAAGCAGTAGCGATGCAGATATCTTCACATACCCTGTCCCACACAGTTGAGAGCAACCTCACAGGCAACAGCAGCTGCTGGGGATCTTGGCTAAGCATCTCCAGGGCCACGCCCACCAGCCCTTCTGGTTGCCTCCTGAGAAGAAACCAGATCTCTACCATTGAAAAGTTGAACAACCCTGGACAAATAACATCGTTGTGCCTCAGTGGCCTTCCTAATAGACAGATAGCCAGTAAATTCAGTGTGAACACTGAAAGATCTGATACTCTCCAAGCTCGCAGATGGGTGCCGGGCCCACACTGTTAGGTACCGTATGGCTCCGTGAGAGCTCTATAAGATAGAACAATTTTTGCCGTGCTAGGCAGGACAGGCATCGAGAGCACACAAAACCATGTCATCCAAACAGAGGGGCCACAGAGGAGGCAATTCCTGGGGTGAATCTTGGAAGAAAGATGGGAGGGAGTTTTCCAGATGAACAGAAAAGAATATTCCAGGCCTCAAGGTGGGACATGCAGGAAAAAGAGCACGGGGGAGGGGGTATTTAAGGAACTTACCATGGTACAGTGCAGCTGAGTATAAGAGGCAGGAAGCAGACAGTCCTGAGAGGTAAGGGACACGATGGGAAAGCAGTGGTTGGCCTTAACGAAAGTCACCCATGGGGCCTATGAAAAGCCAGGTTAGGAGTCACTCACCTGAGAAGCTAGAGTTTCCATCCTACCTTAGCAAGTGTTAGTTATCCAGTCCTAGGGCATACACTGATGACCGCAGCTGCTGTCACCTCCTCAGTCAGGCCTTTTCCTACCTCCCTAAGTTCCACAGGAATGAAACACTGCTTGGCCCACTCTTTATCTTCATCTCAATGTTTGGCCCACACTAAATGCTCAATAAATGTTTGTTGAGTGAATAAGCATGGTGCATATGAGCAACGAAGTCGGTGCCAGCCCAAGCCCTCAGAGGATGGCATGATGAACAGAGGCTACTGAGTGAGGACAACTCCACATATGGAGACCCAAACAGCACCAAAGGATTTGAGAAGAGTCAGGGGGATTAAAAGGGAAATTTGGGAGGCAGTGAGCCAAGATGCATTAAGAGCGAGCAAGCGAGCGAGTTCAGAGTAGTGTTGGTTAGCAGAGCACATGTGCTCCTGGCTGATGCATTACCCTCCCTGCAGCTGAGCCTCCTGGGACCCTGAAAGGCATGCAGAAAGGTTGACAGCTTACAATCAATACTGTGTGCACCGATGCAGGAAAGAACATTAGCACATCCAAGATATCGCCCGCACATCATGGCCGCAGCACTAAATATTCCCCATAACAAGGCTAAGGAGATGGGCAAGAGTGATTACTCTCAACCCTCCCATGTGGAAGGAAAAGGAGAGACAAATCTTCCCTGGGACATTCTGAGGGGAAAGCAAGCTAGTTGCCTGAAGAAATCTCTTGGGGCTGAGTGTACACCACACAGGGTGGAGCAAGGTTGAGAGGGGACTGGAATGTTCGTTTGCCCGTGTGTCCATGCTACAGAGTGGGCTTTCTGAGTGCCCAGGAAAATAATGCAGGGTGGTAAGTTAGAAAGGAGGTCTGTGGTAGGTTGATGAGGATAGTGAGCGAAGAGTAAATGCTGATTTCATCCTATATACCCAAGTCACACCAATAAAAAACATTAAAAATAAAATGAATTGCCCCAGTAGAGTTTTTTTACTTCTGATTCTCTGCTTATGGCACAATCGGAAGTCATATCCCATCTAAGCCATTGGTTTCCAATACCAAACATAAGTTGCTCATGAACTGTCAGAGAGCAACAAATGATGAACACGGTCTATTTCTCTTTTTTTTTTCTTTTTTTTTTTTTTTTTTTTTTTTTTTTTTTTTTTCCGAGCTGGGGACCAACCCAGGGCCTTGCGGTTGCTAGGCAAGTGCTCTACCACTGAGCTAAATCCCCAACCCCTTCGGTCTATTTCTCAATCAAGTAAAATAGGTTCTGTTACATACCAGCCACAACACAGAGCTGCTAGTGAACACACCAAAGGGCTGGTGCAGAGTTCAGGGGCACACCATTGCCCAGCATACAGGCCCTGGGTTCATCCCCAGGCACGCACACCCATGCGCACACACTCCTGCATACAAGCCAATAATGCAGGTTACCTATGATTGCCTGAGGATGTGAGATAAAGCAATTGCCTCGCGTGCACTGATTTGATCCCCAGTGCACAGAGCAAGCACGGCATGCACCAGTGCGCCGGCCATGTCTGGGATTCCCACTGAGGAAGGCAGGGGTGGGAGCCCAGGGTTGTATCCTCTTTTCGGTGAAACACTTAAAGAATCACAGCTCCCCTTCCCGTTCCCTTATTCCCAGCTGATGGGATGGGAGGCATAATTTCACTTTCCATGTTTTTTAAACAGACAAGAGCTCATTACTTCACATGTGATGGCTGTTAGTGACAAAATGACCTGAAATGCCAAGATGATGGCATTCTGGACAGATGTCACTGAAATTGTCCATCACAGAAGGAGAAAGTGCACTTCCCAAAAAAACACTGACTTTCCTAAGTGCAGAAAGAATGTGGCTCAATCAGCGCTTCACTCTAGCCAGCACCGGGAGGGTTAAATCACTCCATTACTCTCACATGTCCCAGGAGAGACTCTGGGGACCCTCCAGCATGAACAGTGATTACAGCTCCCCTCATTCTCCAGCACGAAAGGAATTCTTCTCGCCACAGCACTACACACATGTATGCGCGCACACACTACATGCACAAATGGTCTCAACACCACATTAGCGGACCCTTGGAGGATCCTCTCCGAATTCATTACCTTTTCCATCGCAATGGAGGAGGCTTCCCAATAGCTTAGGGACAGAGCCTGAAAAAAAAATGGTCGTAAACCTTTTATTATCTTTTACTTTGGGACTGAGGCTCCATTTACAAATTAAATCTCTGCTGGGTTGGTTGATGTAAGATTATATGACTCTACAGAAGATTGTTACGGCCGTCTTTTTATGCGCTCGGTATGACATAACTGCTAGAGCGAGGGACGATAATTGCAGATTACTGGTTTTGGAGACATTTCAACATAGTCAGACATTTTCATGACCAAAAAGATAGTGCCAATTTCCCACAGCTACATAAAGACTTATTCCAAGGTGGGGATAAAAAAAACGACATAGTCTGAACTCCGAGGATCTATTTTACTCCATCATTAGGGCTGTCAGATTTTATTTCCCCATGTTGGCAAGCCAATGGATCTACCAGAACCCAGGCTGAAGTCCTTGCTGTTAGCTGGCATGGATGGGCACCCTGCATTTATTTACTACACTAAATACCATTAACTACAAGATTTAATACTATAAACAGTTTTGTCTTCTTAAAATTTCTTCTCCAATTACGCCATAGTATGTGCCTCAATGTAAACTTCAGAGATCACAAGGTCCTGACCTTAGAGAATCTAGACTGTTAGGAGACATCATCCCGAATTAACCTGTCAAATGCTGCATGGTAAACAGAGCAGCGATACACAGCTTGCGTTGGGTTTGCTGTGTTAGAACATCCACTCTTCTGAAGGAGAGGCAAGAGGGTTAAATCCAAAAGGATAACCAGGGACAAATCGGTAAGAAAATACATGAGCACTGCAAGCTGGTTGAGCTGTAAGGGATGTCTCAGATTAGCTGGGCTCCGATGCTGGTGAGAGCCCAAGGTTGGAATGCAGGGGACTGTGTGGACTTCACACACATTGTGACTGAAATGCCACTGGGAGACAGGAAGGGAGCAGTGCCATAGCTGGTATTGCATCTTTGAGGATCTCTCTGGCCACTATAGAAGTGAAACCATCAAAGGGGACAAGATTGAAGGCAGAGAGTGTACTTTAGTGATGAAGGGGCTGTTCGGTGATACTGTTCCTGAGGAGACATGAACAAAGGTTTACTCACCCCAGAATGCAAACTGATGACAGACCAAAGTCTAACACGATGAACCAATGAGTTTTACTAGGATTTCTTAGAAAAATTACATGAGGGGTCACTTACAGACACAGAAATGACTCAAAGACAGCACATCCCCGAAGCCCATCCAACGCAGCGTGGGTGACAGCTCACAAAAGCTGGGAGGCTGCAGAGCACAGGCAGCAGACAGCAGGCAGCTCAACAGGTTGAATAGTGTTCTTTTCTGGTGGTTCAGTTTAGACAAACCCCTCTTCCGAGCAGCTCAGCAAGTCGCTGTTTCTTGTAGGCAGTTCAGCTTACCCCTGCTTCTTCCAGGCTGCATGGTCTCTGGTTTTCCCGAGAAGCTCATCTAGTCTGACACTCTGCAGCTTGGCTTGTCTGAGAGTGACTCCCAGCAGTCTTTACTGTATACTCTTAGGGACTGTGGAAGGGGACAGCGGGGACGAGTGATGGAGGGGCAGTGAATCTGGTCAGCTTCAGAAACTTTCTAAAACTTTTGGGTTGTTTACTTTTTGTCTTAATGAACTTCCCTACAGGATGAAATGTTTCAGTCTCAGAGGAAACTGCTACATATCAGTGTCCCAGAAATGATAAACCCTGAACTGGGCATGGAGGGAAAATGGAAAAGGTATAATCAATCTGACTGGAAGACTGGTTTCATGTAAACAACGAAAAAGAAGCTAAGCAAGATGCCTTGGCTGACAGCTGAGTTGCTCAGTGTGAGTCTGAAATGAGGTGTCAAGTAAAAAGCACGGAGGGGTGGGGAGGTGATTCTTGGACCTGTGAGGAACCAGGTGAGTTCAAGGTGAAGACAGAACTCTGGGTATGGAAATAAAAAGGTTAACACCAAGAACACTCGATATAACAGAGCATTAGCTGTTGTTCATGGTTGGCCCCTGCATTAGGAAATACACAAGGTCTATAGCAAGAGCGTGTTAGCTGGGCAGAGGATCCTCATCTGAAGGGTCACATAGAGGAAACACCCTCACAAAGGAACAGTGAAGAGTCCAGCAGAGGTGTAAGACCCCAGCAGTGATTCCAGATGAGGGAGCACAACTCTATGAAAGACAAGATTCCTGTGAGGCCGTGGACGGTGCCACTAGACAGACACCCTGGTAAGGCTGAGCAGATTCGGGAATCCCAGCAATTCTCATAATTGAGAATGGTAGGCATTTAAATCTACTCCCAACCAGGTTCCTGTCCTGGAACACATGACGATGATACACCATGGAGAAAACTGTGACAGTCACATAATGACAGCACCTGAAGTCCTTCTACATGCAGATGAGGCATCCCTAACACCTCAGACAAAGCCAATAGAAAGCATCTGCCTCTAGATTCCAACATAAGG
>NC_046168.1:2166152-2173652 GCF_011064425.1 Rattus rattus | reverse complement strand
TGGGTCACTTTCTCCTTTTTATTTAGTCCAGGACCCCAGCCTATAGGATGATAACACCCATTATCAGTGTATATACTCCTACCTCAATCAACCTACTTGGATAATTCCTCTCAGGCATGACCAGAAGATTTTCTCCTAGGTGATTCTAGATCCTGTCAAAGTGACAATCACTTTATCACTGTGATTTTAACCATCACAGCATATAGACTATTTTTTTAATTTACAAAATTAGAACCCATCAGTATCTCCTTGTGCAAGCCCTAATCCTCTGTTTCCCTGCCCTGGTCAGATTAACAACTTGATGGAAAGAATGACTTATACAAAGTTGGTAACAGAGTCATTAAGCTCTATCATAATAGGGGAGAAACTCGTACCAAAGATCCTGGTCTACACTGGGTCCATATTCAACATCTCCTTTGCAATGACTGATCCAGATTCTTGCTTTTGCTGCAAGATCCCTTTCCCTGACTCTACATCTCAAAGAGAATGCTGAAAATAAGATCTTCCACCTCCTACAGGAATTGAACTCTAGGTTGCATCTAACAAGAAATAAATATAAAGTAAACCTTAAAGAGTGTGGGAAGGGCACCAGTGACCAAAGTTTGTGCCCATACCAGTGATCCACATATCAGACTCAACTAGAATTCAACATGTCCATGACCACACAGCCAAGGCAAATCTCTCCTTACACTGAATTGGTATCTCCTTCCCTCTCTCTACCATAGAGAAAAGGAAGAGAAGAGGAGAAAGAGGAGGGAGGAGGGATGAAAGGAAAAGAAGAAAGTCCAACATTCTTTTGGCCTCACAAGTCAAAAATATTAAACCAAGAGAGGTTGAATAAAGTAAGCTGCAGTTCAATACGTGAAATAATGTTCTCACTCGTGATAGCCAGTTGCAAACTCTCTTATGAGGCAGTGCACTCCTGATAGCCCATCTTCTTGTGAAGTCGCCAAAATGATGACTATGAAGAAGAGTGTCTGGGTCTGTGAGTAAAGTGTGAGATCATTCCAGTGTTGGAAATCTTTTGACTGTAGGAAAGCCTAATAACCATTCCAAAACATCACTGAAAGCATCAAAGAGATCTCAGGAGCTCGAGCCCTAGGCAAGGATGGCCCAGAAGAAATGTGTATGCAGGTGAGGTTTGAAGAGGTCAATGACCCCAAAGCTCTCACATAAATAATCTTTCCATGTCTGAGAGACTGCTAGAAATGGTTGGCTATCCTCTGAAAGGGTTTGTTTGTCACTGTTATAACAAGAGATTGGTGGGCATGACTATCAAAATCTTTAATACTTCTTGAGTCTATAAGCATCTGAAACAATGCAAACCACTGGGATCCACGTGTAGCATTCTGTTTTAATAGATGCAAGACTTCTTCAAGTCAGTAAAAATGATAGTAGGCATAGCAAAGCATTATGAGCTAATTTACTTTCAATTGCTGTACATCTGCCAGATCCCACACAAAGCCTCCTGCAATCTTCCTACATGCCCTAGAAAGTAGTTTCCCATTTTTCACACATAGAAAATTAGCTTTCAAGATGTTAGGCAGCATGTTCAGTGCATGTGAGCTCTTAACAACCCTGTTTTGAGTTACCACGATGCTATTCCAGGAAACTGGGTCCCGTGAGAAAGCCTGGGGAGAGCAGAAAGGGAATGTCTCTGCTCATAGAAGCATAATGGTGTTCTCCTCATGATGAACATTAGCATGATAATGGTTCCAGACGTTTCTCCATAGTCCTTTAAAGGACTAGCATAGGTCTAGGTGTTCAGGGGGCTGCCAATATAAAGCTCTAAAAATAGTACCATTCCCCTGCTCAGAATGACGAGCTCTCATGAAGAACACATGGAAGAAGGGGAACCCAAATGAAAAGAGAGTTGGAGCTCAAAGAGAGGCACAGGCTGCAAGAAAGCACCCAAGGCAGGCAGGCTGAAGCATTGTGGGTAGCAAGATTATCAATGTGTCTCTAGTTTTTGACTGAGCCTCTTGAAAAGCTCATGACTCCACCCATTTCCCACTATTCCCACTCACACCACTCCAATCTAAGCCAACATCATTTTTTTGATTTAAATACTATTGCCAATTTCACTGTCATCTACCCTCTACAACAGTGATGAAAACAGTCCCCGACCACTTTTAGCCACAGCCCTGGCATTTTGTAACATCCCTCCTTTTTTGGCTAAATGGTGACAATTTCCCAAAACCACAATAATTAGCATTTCCAGAACTAAGATAAATTGTTTTGGTAGAGTCTTATCCTCTACACTGTTGGTCCTGGGTACTAGCTGGCCATAAAAGATGTTTATAAATCACCTGACATTTTTTTGTTTTGTTTTGCTTTTTGGGTGTTTGGTTGGTTTGTTTTTGATGTTGCTGTTGTTTGTTTTGCTTTGTTTGTTTTGTTTTTGAAATAGTGTTTCTCTGTGTAGCTCTAACTGTCCTAGAACTTGATCAATAGACCAGGCTGGCCTTGAACTCGGAGATCACCTGCCACTTCCTCCTGGGATGGGATTAAAGGTATGAGCCACCACCGCCACCCAAATCACCTGACATCTTTTAGTCAATGGTCCCCACTCTCTGATTACTCATAGCAATAGCCAATCTCTGGCCAAAAAGGGAGGCTTTTGGTCTCTGTGCCGTATTCCCTATCTTTCCCCGACATTGCACCTATAACTACCCCTCTCAGCAAGTTCTCTGGCTTCTCACTCCAACACCTTCCTGCTGCAGGTTTCCCTTGGGTTGAGCCTCCACTGCAGTAGAGTTCTAGTTTTTCTGTCTGCATTCCCCCAATCCACCTGTCCAGCCACATGACCAACCACAACTTGCCAAGTCCCCATCCTCCCCTCTGACCTCTGCACAGAGGCTAGACTTCAAGCTTCCTCTTACTGGTATAAGCTCTGGTTTCTGAAGACAAAGCTACTTCCATTGTCACATTGTAAAAGTCTGGTTTGTTTCTGAATGTATAAAATTACTTCTGGATATAAATAAAATTGTATGCATTGCAAGATAATTCAATTTTTTTTAGGCTTTGCAGTGGCACACACCTTTAATCCACCTTCAAAATACTGAGGAGGCAGAGGCAGGCAGATCTCTGAGTTCAAAGCCAGCCTGGTCTACAAAGCAAGTTCTAGGACAGCAAGGTCGACACAGAGCAACCCTGTCTCATAAAAACCAAAAGAGATATTTATTTTTGAAGTGAGAGTTTTATAATAGTTTATAAAAGAGATATTTTCTTATTTTAGACCTCAGGGCTATTTTTGGACCCACAAATAAGTGTGAGCCTCCATCAGCAACTTTTTTTTTCTTTTCTTTTTTTTTTTTTTTTTTTTGGAGCTGGGGACCGAACCCAGGGCCTTGAGCTTGCTAGGCAAGCACTCTACCCCTGAGCTAAATCCCCAACCCCTCTCCCTCAGCAACTTTAACTCTTGATTCATGTTTTGGAATCTTTAAGTTAAGGGAATATCATTCAGCAGGAAAAAAAATGTTTTTCGATTTTGATGAATGATGCCTGCTTTAAAAGGCTAGAAAACAGCTGAAGTAATATAAAAACATGGGGGAGTTAATAGCAGGAGATTTTGAAATCTTTGCAAAATTAAAAATTACTTACATACATTTTAAACACAGTCCAAATCCCTCAGACTTTTAAGTCCCAGACTGCATTTCTCGGGTCATCTCATGCCACACTCTCCTGCCCCTCTTCTCTTTCCCACAGCAGCCTTGAAGTGCCAGAACACTCTTTCTGTGAACTGGGTCCTCCTTCCACCCAAGCTTCACTTTCAGATCAGAATCCCCGACCCGCTTCTGGCCTGATCTGACTCACCACCTTCACAATACCCACTGCTCCGTGGCTTGCATTTCTGCCCTCTGTCCTTCCCACCAGAACATGAACAGCTGGAGATCAGGACTCATCTTACACACAACTCTCTGTTCCTACATGTGCTCCACGGGCAGATGCATCCACAGTCGCTGGCTGGGCCAGCATTTCTTTGAGGGACTGAATGAAGGTAATCATATGATGTTTTAGGGATAGAACAAAGAACTTCATGTGACACCCTCTGGACCAGCTTCCAGGGGTACCAGCTACTATAGCATAGGCCAAATATCAGTGTCCTGGTTAGAGTTTCCACTGCTGTGATGAAACGCCACAGCCCAAAGCAATTTAGTGTGGAACCTTCCACATCACAATCCAACATTAAAATGAGTGAGGGCAGGACCCAATCAGGGCAGGAACCTGGAGGCAGCAGCTAACACAGACACCATGGAGGAATGCTGCTTACCCCACTTGCTCAGCCCTGCTTTCTTACAGAACCCAGGACGACCAGCCCAGGGGTGACCCCTCCCACACCAGGAAGAAGATGCCCTACAGGCTTACTGACGACCTGAGCTTAAGGAGGCGTTTTCTCAATGAGGCGCCCTCCTCCCTGACGACTCCAGCGTGTATCAAGTTGACATAAAACTAGCCACATAGCCAGCTTCACCCAGACCCACAGAGACTTTAAATGTATGGTATTAAGAAATGGGCACTTCCCTAACTCCTGGCCTTTGGAACTACAAAATGCAAACAAAGAGTTCAATCCCCACAGCAAGCATTGGAATTGATATGATGTCTCACAAAATGAGGAAAGGGGCTGGGAGAGGTTGAGTCACTGCCTCGCAGCAGAGTCTTCGCCCCCATGTTCTGTCTGCCAGGCATTCTGAGGTGCCGCTTTGGGCTATATTTAACTCGTGGCATTTGCCATCTTCTCAGCCAGCCATTTTTGGTATCATCTAGGGCTGTAAAAAATGCCTCACTGAGGAGCTGACTGGGGGAAAAAAGTGTGTTTCAGACCTGTCAAAACTCCAGAACTACAATGAAACTTTTAAAAGGGAGAGCATTGTGCTTACATTCACAGGGCCCCTTCTACCTGGTGGGGTGACACTGGGAAGACACCCCAGAAGAAAGCCAGACACCTCTGAGAAGCGGGCGCTGAATTCCAAAGCTGCCAGAGATGGAACTGGTTTGAAATTTATAACCTTTCATTTTCCAGGCTACTCTTGATGTGATTTTTGCCTGCCATGATATCTCTGGCTGACAAATAATTGACATGATATCTAGCGCATATGAAGAGCCATGTGATCCAAGGCTATCAATCCATCCACTTTTCCGCTTCCTTTACCCACATCCCTGATGTGCCCAGAGGTGAATGGGGGAGGGCATGTCATGTTGAGCCTAAGGGTGAGGGTGATATAACGGTTTCAAATTAGTGTCTCCAGAATTGTTTGGGGGCGAGGAGGGGACTTGGACTCTGCAGCACCTTGTTAGGGCTCCCTTGAGAGCCATTGTGCAGGCAGAGCAGCAAGTCCCAGTGATGAATGGACTTCCGTGCCTTTATCTCTCAGTGCTTTTTCTCAGCCCTAAGATGACTGGGGGAAGTGTACACACACACACACACACACACACACACACACACACACACACACACACACAAATAAAAAGATAAAACCAGGGACACATACACAGAGAGAACAATGCACACAAACACAAGTTTTAAATTGGACTTGAACTGAGATTTCCTGAGGATCCAGGTGACAGCAAATATACCCTCCCAAGTATATACCAAAATCTTGATTTTCAGAAGGCCTAACAGAGGAATGAGGGCATTCCCTGCTCTGGCTGGAAAAAAAAAACCAATCAATAAACTAGCTATAGGTGAGTTCTAAAATGAAACTCTTAGAAAAATAAGATTGGAAAAGATCAGCAACACAGAGGCCAATTGGCCTTTTTCAGCAAATTTTGAATGGAGAGGAAGAAAAAGACTCCTCACCGACTTGTTCCCCAAGACTCCCCTTCATTAAGGGATTTTAAGAGGCATTTCTCAGCTTGGTCATGCAATAGAATTTCAGTCATGGTAGAGACAAACAGTCTTTTAACACTGAGAAGAGTGTGGAGAGCACAGATGTCAGGTTGCTGCTGTTGTAATCACCCTGGGCCATAAACCTTACCTGACATGTCTAGTGTCCCTATAAAAACCCACAACCACCACCATCACCCCCCCAAATGACCAACAGAACATGTTTCTAATAACCATTTTGCCACCTAGCCCTTCGCGGTCATGGCAAGTCGCTCAGAGTAATTAAACTGCTTTTCCTTTAAAAACAGAGATGAACTTCATAATGGCTTGCCCTGATGTCCTGTGTTCATACCATTCTAGGGAAGGCACAGTTATAACAAACAAATGAAAAGTTGGATTTAAGATTAGTTTGCCCTGCCTGTCCTAGGCAAGGGACAGAATTCTGAACTTGTTCCCTCTGCCCTGACATTCTGACAATGAAGTCTATGATGCTTTTTAAAATATACTCTTTTTACCAGCATCTATCAGTGATGCAGAATAGCTCATGTGTTTTCATCCACGTATACAATGTGTTTTGATCCTATCCACCGCCCATCAACCCTCTCCTGTCCCACAATTCCTCTCCTGCTCCCTTTCTTTCATCCAATTAGTTGTCCTTTTACGTTGGGAGAGGGTGACCCAACTGGTTTCATTAGAATTGCTCACAGGATCTTATGAGAAGAAGGATTGTTTACAGAAGCAAGACAGCTTACTAGCACCTGAAAAAAAAAAAAAAAAAAAAAAACTTTTTTCCTTCCATAGCAATCATTAACTGCCTAGACATTCTCTGGCATGCAGGGGTGGAACGCAGTTTCACGGGCTCGTCCAGGTCCCTCCATGCCCTGTGATGGGATGTTGGCCCACTCCCCTATGAGTGATTGCAGCTGCTGTGAGTTCGAGTGCATCAGCTTTGTCATGCCTGAAAGACATCATCCACAGCATCCTGCCCCTTCCCCTGGCTCTCATATTCTTTCCATCCCCTCTCTCTCTCATTCCTTGGACCTTGCCAGGAATGATATGCAGGTACCATTTAAGGTTAAGCACCCAACAGTCACTTCTCAGCACACTGACCAGCTACCAGCCTCTACTGTAACTGACTAAGGCATTAAGTAAAAAGTGCAGACATAAATATTTAGAATACATCTTGGGCACAATGTGTCAGTTTAGCACAACATCAACAGTTGCTTCCCTACGAGGGCATATGACCTTCCCAACCTCAAATCCAATCAGAAAGGACTTAGATACCGCCATAAAAAACGCACCATTATTGCACAAGTGGGTTGCAGCTAAGTGGTGTAGCATGCAAAGACTGTGACTGAGTAAAATGGTTGAATTTTCTCTCCCAGCAGCTCATGAAGCCCCTTCCAACACTGTGGGCTGGCCACCAGGAGGAAGCCTCCAGCTTAGTTCAAGCTTGATTTCTCTGTATCCTACAACCAGTATGTGCGATGGTCTCAGCAAAAGAGTCTTACTCCCCGGATCTGGTGAGCAACCAACAACATATATTTGGAGAGCAAAAGGCGCCACCCCAAACAACAACTCATAGAAATTTTATGTCATTAATAACTATCGAATATGATATCCAAAATATAAAGAACTCACGAAGTTAGACTGCAGGGAGACAAAACCCTATT